>NW_027675404.1:555000-572500 GCF_965601325.2 Salmo salar
GTGTGTGTGTGTGTGTTGTCGGTGTGTGTGTGTTGTCGGTGTGTGTGTGTGTGTGTTGTCGGTGTGTGTGTGTTGTCGATGTGTGTGTGTGTGTGTGTTATCGGTGTGTGTGTGTGTGTGTTGTCGGTGTGTGTGTGTGTGTGTGTTGTCGGTGTGTGTGTGTGTGTTGTCGGTGTGTGTGTGTGTTGTTGTCGGTGTGTGTGTGTGTGGTCGGTGTGTTTGTGTGTGTGTGTTGTCGGTGTGTGTGTGTGTGTTGTCGGTGTGTGTGTGTGTGTTGTCGGTGTGTGTGTGTGTGTGTTGTCAGTGTGTGTGTGTGTGTGTTGTCGGTGTGTGTGTGTTTATGTGTTGTCGGTGTGTGTGTGTGTGTTGTCGGTGTGTGTGTGTGTGTGTTGTCGGTGTGTGTGTGTGTGGTCGGTGTGTTTGTGTGTGTGTGTTGTCGGTGTGTGTGTGTGTGTTGTCGGTGTGTGTGTGTGTGTTGTCGGTGTGTGTGTGTGTTGTCAGTGTGTGTGTGTGTGTGTTGTCGGTGTGTGTGTGTGTATGTGTTGTCGGTGTGTGTGTGTGTTGTCGGTGTGTGTGTGTGTGTTGTCGGTGTGTGTGTGTGTGTGTTGTCGGTGTGTGTGTGTGTTGTCAGTGTGTGTGTGTGTGTGTTGTCGGTGTGTGTGTGTGTGTGTTGTCGGTGTGTGTGTGTGTGTTGTGTGTGTGTGTGTTGTCGGTGTGTGTGTGTTGTCCGAGTGTGTGTGTGTGTGTTGTCGGTGTGTGTGTGTGTGTTGCTGGTTTTGTGTGTGTGTGTTGTCGATGTGTGTGTGTGTGTTGTCGGTGTGTGTGTGTGTGTGTGTGTGTGTGTGTGTGTGTGTGTTGTCGGTGTGTGTGTGTGTGTTGTCGGTGTGTGTGTGTGTGTTGTGTGTGTGTGTGTTGTCGGTGTGTGTGTGTTGTCCGAGTGTGTGTGTGTGTGTTGTCGGTGTGTGTGTGTGTGTTGCTGGTTTTGTGTGTGTGTGTTGTCGATGTGTGTGTGTGTGTTGTCGGTGTGTGTGTGTGTGTGTGTGTGGTGTGTGTGTGTGTTGTCGGTGTGTGTGTGTGTGTTGTCGGTGTGTTTGTGTGTGTGTGTTGTCGGTGTGTGTGTGTGTGTGTTGTCGGTGTGTGTGTGTGTGTGTTGTCGGTGTGTGTGTGTGTGTGTGTGTTGTCGGTGTGTGTGTGTTGTCGGTGTGTGTGTGTGTGTTGTCGGTGTGTGTGTGTGTGTGTTGTCGGTGTGTGTGTGTGTAGTCGGTGTGTGTGTGTGTGTTGTCGGTGTGTGTGTGTGTGTGTGTTGTCGGTGTGTGTGTGTGTGTGTTGTCGGTGTGTGTGTGTGTGTGTTGTGTGTGTGTGTGTTGTCGGTGTGTGTGTGTGTGTGTTGTCGGTGTGTGTGTGTGTGTGTTGTCGGTGTGTGTGTGTGTGTTGTCGGTGTGTGTGTGTGTTGTCGGTGTGTGTGTGTGTGTGTGTGTTGTCGGTGTGTGTGTGTGTGTGTTGTCGGTGTGTGTGTGTGTGTGTGTTGTCGGTGTGTGTGTGTGTGTGTGTGTGTGTTGTCGGTGTGTGTGTGTTGTCGTGTGTGTGTGTGTGTGTGTGTTGTCGGTGTGTGTGTGTTGTCGGTGTGTGTGTGTGTGTTGTCGGTGTGTGTGTGTTGTCGATGTGTGTGTGTGTGTGTGTTGTCGGTGTGTGTGTGTGTGTGTTGTCGGTGTGTGTGTGTGTGTTTGTGTGTGTGTTGTCGGTGTGTGTGTGTGTTGTCGGTGTGTGTGTGTGTGTTGTCGGTGTGTGTGTGTTGTCGGTGTGTGTGTGTGTGTGTGTTGTCGGTGTGTGTGTGTTGTCCGAGTGTGTGTGTGTGTGTTGTCGGTGTGTGTGTGTGTGTTGCTGGTTTTGTGTGTGTGTGTTGTCGATGTGTGTGTGTGTGTTGTCGGTGTGTGTGTGTGTGTGTGTGTGTGTGTGTGTGTGTGTGTGTTGTCGGTGTGTGTGTGTGTGTTGTCGGTGTGTTGTGTGTGTGTGTTGTCGGTGTGTGTGTGTGTGTGTTGTCGGTGTGTGTGTGTGTGTGTTGTCGGTGTGTGTGTGTGTGTGTGTGTTGTCGGTGTGTGTGTGTTGTCGGTGTGTGTGTGTGTGTTGTCGGTGTGTGTGTGTGTGTGTTGTCGGTGTGTGTGTGTGTAGTCGGTGTGTGTGTGTGTGTTGTCGGTGTGTGTGTGTGTGTGTGTTGTCGGTGTGTGTGTGTGTGTGTTGTCGGTGTGTGTGTGTGTGTGTTGTGTGTGTGTGTGTTGTCGGTGTGTGTGTGTGTGTGTTGTCGGTGTGTGTGTGTGTGTGTTGTCGGTGTGTGTCTGTGTGTTGTCGGTGTGTGTGTGTGTTGTCGGTGTGTGTGTGTGTGTGTGTTATCGGTGTGTGTGTGTGTGTGTTGTCGGTGTGTGTGTGTGTGTGTGTTGTCGGTGTGTGTGTGTGTGTGTGTGTGTGTTGTCGGTGTGTGTGTGTTGTCGGTGTGTGTGTGTGTGTGTGTGTGTGTTGTCGGTGTGTGTGTGTTGTCGGTGTGTGTGTGTGTGTGTTTGTGTGTGTGTTGTCGGTGTGTGTGTGTGTTGTCGGTGTGTGTGTGTGTGTTGTCGGTGTGTGTGTGTTGTCGGTGTGTGTGTGTGTGTGTTGTCGGTGTGTGTGTGTTGTCGATGTGTGTGTGTGTGTGTGTTATCGGTGTGTGTGTGTGTGTGTTGTCGGTGTGTGTGTGTGTGTGTGTGTGCTGTCGGTGTGTGTGTGTGTGTTGTCGGTGTGTGTGTGTGTGTGTTGTCGGTGTGTGTGTGTGTGGTCGGTGTGTTGTGTGTGTGTGTGTTGTCGGTGTGTGTGTGTGTGTTGTCGGTGTGTGTGTGTGTGTTGTCGGTGTGTGTGTGTGTGTTGTCGGTGTGTGTGTGTGTGTGTTGTCAGTGTGTGTGTGTTTATGTGTTGTCGGTGTGTGTGTGTGTGTTGTCGGTGTGTGTGTGTGTGTGTTGTCGGTGTGTGTGTGTGTGGTCGGTGTGTTTGTGTGTGTGTGTTGTCGGTGTGTGTGTGTGTGTTGTCGGTGTGTGTGTGTGTGTTGTCGGTGTGTGTGTGTGTTGTCAGTGTGTGTGTGTGCGTGTTGTCGGTGTGTGTGTGTTTATGTGTTGTCGGTGTGTGTGTGTGTTGTCGGTGTGTGTGTGTGTGTTGTCGGTGTGTGTGTGTGTGTTGTCGGTGTGTGTGTGTTGTTGGTGTGTGTGTGTGTGTGTGTTGTCGGTGTGTGTGTGTTGTCGGTGTGTGTGTGTGTGTTGTCGGTGTGTGTGTGTTGTCGATGTGTGTGTGTGTGTTATCGGTGTGTGTGTGTGTGTGTTGTCGGTGTGTGTGTGTGTGTGTGTGTGTTGTCGGTGTGTGTGTGTGTGTTGTCGGTGTGTGTGTGTGTGTGTTGTCGGTGTGTGTGTGTTGTCGGTGTGTGTGTGTGTGTGTTGTCGGTGTGTGTGTGTTGTCGATGTGTGTGTGTGTGTGTGTTATCGGTGTGTGTGTGTGTGTGTTGTCGGTGTGTGTGTGTGTGTGTGTTGTCGGTGTGTGTGTGTGTGTTGTCGGTGTGTGTGTGTGTTGTTGTCGGTGTGTGTGTGTGGTCGGTGTGTTTGTGTGTGTGTGTTGTCGGTGTGTGTGTGTGTGTTGTCGGTGTGTGTGTGTGTGTTGTCGGTGTGTGTGTGTGTGTGTTGTCAGTGTGTGTGTGTGTGTGTTGTCGGTGTGTGTGTGTTTATGTGTTGTCGGTGTGTGTGTGTGTGTTGTCGGTGTGTGTGTGTGTGTGTTGTCGGTGTGTGTGTGTGTGGTCGGTGTGTTTGTGTGTGTGTGTTGTCGGTGTGTGTGTGTGTGTTGTCGGTGTGTGTGTGTGTGTTGTCGGTGTGTGTGTGTGTTGTCAGTGTGTGTGTGTGTGTGTTGTCGGTGTGTGTGTGTTTATGTGTTGTCGGTGTGTGTGTGTGTTGTCGGTGTGTGTGTGTGTGTTGTCGGTGTGTGTGTGTGTGTGTTGTCGGTGTGTGTGTGTGTGTGTGTGTGTGTGTGTGTTGTCGGTGTGTGTGTGTTGTCCGAGTGTGTGTGTGTGTGTTGTCGGTGTGTGTGTGTGTGTTGTCGGTGTGTTTGTGTGTGTGTGTTGTCGGTGTGTGTGTGTGTGTGTTGTCGGTGTGTGTGTGTGTGTGTTGTCGGTGTGTGTGTGTGTGTGTGTGTGTTGTCGGTGTGTGTGTGTTGTCGGTGTGTGTGTGTGTGTTGTCGGTGTGTGTGTGTGTGTGTTGTCGGTGTGTGTGTGTGTAGTCGGTGTGTGTGTGTGTGTTGTCGGTGTGTGTGTGTGTGTGTGTTGTCGGTGTGTGTGTGTGTGTGTTGTCGGTGTGTGTGTGTGTGTGTTGTGTGTGTGTGTGTTGTCGGTGTGTGTGTGTGTTGTCGGTGTGTGTGTGTGTGTGTTGTCGGTGTGTGTCTGTGTGTTGTCGGTGTGTGTGTGTGTTGTCGGTGTGTGTGTGTGTGTGTGTGTTATCGGTGTGTGTGTGTGTGTGTTGTCGGTGTGTGTGTGTGTGTGTGTTGTCGGTGTGTGTGTGTGTGTGTGTGTGTGTGTTGTCGTGTGTGTGGTGTGTGTGTGTGTGTGTTGTCGGTGTGTGTGTGTTGTCGGTGTGTGTGTGTGTGTTGTCGGTGTGTGTGTGTTGTCGATGTGTGTGTGTGTGTGTGTGTTGTCGGTGTGTGTGTGTGTGTGTGTGTTGTCGGTGTGTGTGTGTGTGTGTTTGTGTGTGTGTTGTCGGTGTGTGTGTGTGTTGTCGGTGTGTGTGTGTGTGTTGTCGGTGTGTGTGTGTTGTCGGTGTGTGTGTGTGTGTGTTGTCGGTGTGTGTGTGTTGTCGATGTGTGTGTGTGTGTGTGTTGTCGGTGTGTGTGTGTGTGTGTTGTCGGTGTGTGTGTGTGTGTGTGTGTGTTGTCGGTGTGTGTGTGTGTGTTGTCGGTGTGTGTGTGTGTGTGTTGTCGGTGTGTGTGTGTGTGGTCGGTGTGTTTGTGTGTGTGTGTGTTGTCGGTGTGTGTGTGTGTGTTGTCGGTGTGTGTGTGTGTGTTGTCGGTGTGTGTGTGTGTGTGTTGTCAGTGTGTGTGTGTGTGTGTTGTCGGTGTGTGTGTGTGTTGTGTTGTCGGTGTGTGTTTGTGTGTGTTGTCGGTGTGTGTGTGTGTGTTGTCGGTGTGTGTGTGTGTTGTCGGTGTGTGTGTGTGTTGTCGGTGTGTGTGTGTGTGTGTGTGTGTGTTGTCGGTGTGTGTGTGTGTGTGTTGTCGGTGTGTGTGTGTGTGTGTGTGTGTTGTCGGTGTGTGTGTGTGTGTGTTGTCGGTGTGTGTGTGTGTGTGTGTGTTGTCGTGTGTGTGTGTGTGTGTTGTCGGTGTGTGTGTGTGTGTGTTGTCGGTGTGTGTGTGTGTGTGTGTGTGTGTGTGTGTTGTCGGTGTGTGTGTTGTCGAGTGTGTGTGTGTGTGTGTGTGTGTGTTGTCGGTGTGTGTGTGTTGTCGGTGTGTGTGTGTGTGTGTGTGTTGTCGGTGTGTGTGTGTGTGTGTGTGTGTGTATGTTGTCGGTGTGTGTGTGTGTTGTCAGTGTGTGTGTGTGTGTGTGTGTTGTCAGTGTGTGTGTGTGTTGTCGGTGTGTGTGTGTGTGTGTTGTCGGTGTGTGTGTGTTGTCGATGTGTGTGTGTGTGTGTGTTATCGGTGTGTGTGTGTGTGTGTTGTCGGTGTGTGTGTGTGTGTGTGTGTGTGTTGTCGGTGTGTGTGTGTGTGTTGTCGGTGTGTGTGTGTGTGTGTTGTCGGTGTGTGTGTGTGTGGTCGGTGTGTTTGTGTGTGTGTGTTGTCGGTGTGTGTGTGTGTGTTGTCGGTGTGTGTGTGTGTGTTGTCGGTGTGTGTGTGTGTGTGTTGTCAGTGTGTGTGTGTGTGTTGTCGGTGTGTGTGTGTTTATGTGTTGTCGGTGTGTGTGTGTGTGTTGTCGGTGTGTGTGTGTGTGTGTTGTCGGTGTGTGTGTGTGTGGTCGGTGTGTTTGTGTGTGTGTGTTGTCGGTGTGTGTGTGTGTGTTGTCGGTGTGTGTGTGTGTGTTGTCGGTGTGTGTGTGTGTTGTCAGTGTGTGTGTGTGTGTGTTGTCGGTGTGTGTGTGTGTGTTGTCGGTGTGTGTGTGTGTGTGCGTGTTGTCGGTGTGTGTGTGTTTATGTGTTGTCGGTGTGTGTGTGTGTTGTCGGTGTGTGTGTGTGTGTTGTCGGTGTGTGTGTGTGTGTTGTCGGTGTGTGTGTGTTGTCGGTGTGTGTGTGTGTGTGTGTTGTCGGTGTGTGTGTGTTGTCGGTGTGTGTGTGTGTGTTGTCGGTGTGTGTGTGTTGTCGATGTGTGTGTGTGTGTTATCGGTGTGTGTGTGTGTGTTGTCGGTGTGTGTGTGTGTGTGTTGTCGGTGTGTGTGTGTGTGTGTTGATGTGTGTGTGTGTGTGTTGTCGGTGTGTGTGTGTTGTCGGTGTGTGTGTGTGTGTGTTGTCGGTGTGTGTGTGTTGTCGATGTGTGTGTGTGTGTGTGTTATCGGTGTGTGTGTGTGTGTGTTGTCGGTGTGTGTGTGTGTGTTGTCGGTGTGTGTGTGTGTGTTGTCGGTGTGTGTGTGTGTTGTTGTCGGTGTGTGTGTGTGTGGTCGGTGTGTTTGTGTGTGTGTGTTGTCGGTGTGTGTGTGTGTGTTGTCGGTGTGTGTGTGTGTGTTGTCGGTGTGTGTGTGTGTGTGTTGTCAGTGTGTGTGTGTGTGTGTTGTCGGTGTGTGTGTGTTTATGTGTTGTCGGTGTGTGTGTGTGTGTTGTCGGTGTGTGTGTGTGTGTGTTGTCGGTGTGTGTGTGTGTGGTCGGTGTGTTTGTGTGTGTGTGTTGTCGGTGTGTGTGTGTGTGTTGTCGGTGTGTGTGTGTGTGTTGTCGGTGTGTGTGTGTGTTGTCAGTGTGTGTGTGTGTGTGTTGTCGGTGTGTGTGTGTTTATGTGTTGTCGGTGTGTGTGTGTGTTGTCGGTGTGTGTGTGTGTGTTGTCGGTGTGTGTGTGTGTGTGTTGTCGGTGTGTGTGTGTGTTGTCAGTGTGTGTGTGTGTGTGTTGTCGATGTGTGTGTGTGTGTTGTCGGTGTGTGTGTGTGTGTGTGTGTGTGTGTGTTGTCGGTGTGTGTGTGTGTGTTGTCGGTGTGTTGTGTGTGTGTGTTGTCGGTGTGTGTGTGTGTGTTGTCGGTGTGTGTGTGTGTTGTCGGTGTGTGTGTGTGTGTGTGTTGTCGGTGTGTGTGTGTTGTCGGTGTGTGTGTGTGTGTTGTCGGTGTGTGTGTGTGTGTGTTGTCGGTGTGTGTGTGTGTAGTCGGTGTGTGTGTGTGTGTTGTCGGTGTGTGTGTGTGTGTGTGTTGTCGGTGTGTGTGTGTGTGTGTGTTGTCGGTGTGTGTGTGTGTGTGTTGTGTGTGTGTGTGTTGTCGGTGTGTGTGTGTGTGTGTTGTCGGTGTGTGTGTGTGTGTGTTGTCGGTGTGTGTGTGTGTGTTGTCGGTGTGTGTGTGTGTTGTCGGTGTGTGTGTGTGTGTGTGTTATCGGTGTGTGTGTGTGTGTGTTGTCGGTGTGTGTGTGTGTGTGTTGTCGGTGTGTGTGTGTGTGTGTGTGTGTGTGTGTTGTCGGTGTGTGTGTGTTGTCGGTGTGTGTGTGTGTGTGTGTTGTCGGTGTGTGTGTGTTGTCGGTGTGTGTGTGTGTGTTGTCGGTGTGTGTGTGTTGTCGATGTGTGTGTGTGTGTGTGTTATCGGTGTGTGTGTGTGTGTGTTGTCGGTGTGTGTGTGTGTGTGTGTGTGTGTGTGTGTTGTCGGTGTGTGTGTGTGTTGTCGGTGTGTGTGTGTGTGTGTTGTCGGTGTGTGTGTGTTGTCGGTGTGTGTGTGTGTGTGTTGTCGGTGTGTGTGTGTGTGGTCGGTGTGTTTGTGTGTGTGTGTTGTCGGTGTGTGTGTGTGTGTTGTCGGTGTGTGTGTGTGTGTTGTCGGTGTGTGTGTGTGTGTGTTGTCAGTGTGTGTGTGTTTATGTGTTGTCGGTGTGTGTGTGTGTGTTGTCGGTGTGTGTGTGTGTGTGTTGTCGGTGTGTGTGTGTGTGGTCGGTGTGTTTGTGTGTGTGTGTTGTCGGTGTGTGTGTGTGTGTTGTCGGTGTGTGTGTGTGTGTTGTCGGTGTGTGTGTGTGTTGTCAGTGTGTGTGTGTGCGTGTTGTCGGTGTGTGTGTGTTTATGTGTTGTCGGTGTGTGTGTGTGTTGTCGGTGTGTGTGTGTGTGTTGTCGGTGTGTGTGTGTGTGTTGTCGGTGTGTGTGTGTTGTCGGTGTGTGTGTGTGTGTGTGTTGTCGGTGTGTGTGTGTTGTCGGTGTGTGTGTGTGTGTTGTCGGTGTGTGTGTGTTGTCGATGTGTGTGTGTGTGTTATCGGTGTGTGTGTGTGTGTGTTGTC
Organism: Salmo salar; assembly: GCF_965601325.2. Lineage (NCBI taxonomy): Eukaryota > Metazoa > Chordata > Actinopteri > Salmoniformes > Salmonidae > Salmo > Salmo salar. Next base: position 563,418 of record NW_027675404.1, read on the forward strand.
GGTGTGTGTGTGTGTGTGTGTGTGTTGTCGGTGTGTGTGTGTGTGTTGTCGATGTGTGTGTGTGTGTGTTGTCGGTGTGTGTGTGTTGTCGGTGTGTGTGTGTGTGTGTTGTCGGTGTGTGTGTGTTGTCGATGTGTGTGTGTGTGTGTGTTATCGGTGTGTGTGTGTGTGTGTTGTCGGTGTGTGTGTGTGTGTGTGTTGTCGGTGTGTGTGTGTGTGTTGTCGGTGTGTGTGTGTGTTGTTGTCGGTGTGTGTGTGTGTGGTCGGTGTGTTTGTGTGTGTGTGTTGTCGGTGTGTGTGTGTGTGTTGTCGGTGTGTGTGTGTGTGTTGTCGGTGTGTGTGTGTGTGTGTTGTCAGTGTGTGTGTGTGTGTGTTGTCGGTGTGTGTGTGTTTATGTGTTGTCGGTGTGTGTGTGTGTGTTGTCGGTGTGTGTGTGTGTGTGTTGTCGGTGTGTGTGTGTGTGGTCGGTGTGTTTGTGTGTGTGTGTTGTCGGTGTGTGTGTGTGTGTTGTCGGTGTGTGTGTGTGTGTTGTCGGTGTGTGTGTGTGTTGTCAGTGTGTGTGTGTGTGTGTTGTCGGTGTGTGTGTGTGTTATGTGTTGTCGGTGTGTGTGTGTGTTGTCGGTGTGTGTGTGTGTGTTGTCGGTGTGTGTGTGTGTGTGTTGTCGGTGTGTGTGTGTGTTGTCAGTGTGTGTGTGTGTGTGTTGTCGGTGTGTGTGTGTGTGTGTTGTCGGTGTGTGTGTGTGTGTTGTGTGTGTGTGTGTTGTCGGTGTGTGTGTGTTGTCGAGTGTGTGTGTGTGTGTTGTCGGTGTGTGTGTGTGTGTTGCTGGTTTTTGTGTGTGTGTGTTGTCGATGTGTGTGTGTGTGTTGTCGGTGTGTGTGTGTGTGTGTGTGTGTGTGTGTGTGTGTGTGTTGTCGGTGTGTGTGTGTGTGTTGTCGGTGTGTGTGTGTGTGTTGTGTGTGTGTGTGTTGTCGGTGTGTGTGTGTTGTCCGAGTGTGTGTGTGTGTGTTGTCGGTGTGTGTGTGTGTGTTGCTGGTTTTTGTGTGTGTGTGTTGTCGATGTGTGTGTGTGTGTTGTCGGTGTGTGTGTGTGTGTGTGTGTGTGTGTGTGTGTGTGTTGTCGGTGTGTGTGTGTGTGTTGTCGGTGTGTTTGTGTGTGTGTGTTGTCGGTGTGTGTGTGTGTGTGTTGTCGGTGTGTGTGTGTGTGTGTTGTCGGTGTGTGTGTGTGTGTGTGTGTTGTCGGTGTGTGTGTGTTGTCGGTGTGTGTGTGTGTGTTGTCGGTGTGTGTGTGTGTGTGTTGTCGGTGTGTGTGTGTGTAGTCGGTGTGTGTGTGTGTGTTGTCGGTGTGTGTGTGTGTGTGTGTTGTCGGTGTGTGTGTGTGTGTGTTGTCGGTGTGTGTGTGTGTGTGTTGTGTGTGTGTGTGTTGTCGGTGTGTGTGTGTGTGTGTTGTCGGTGTGTGTGTGTGTGTGTTGTCGGTGTGTGTCTGTGTGTTGTCGGTGTGTGTGTGTGTTGTCGGTGTGTGTGTGTGTGTGTGTGTTATCGGTGTGTGTGTGTGTGTGTTGTCGGTGTGTGTGTGTGTGTGTGTTGTCGGTGTGTGTGTGTGTGTGTGTGTGTGTTGTCGGTGTGTGTGTGTTGTCGGTGTGTGTGTGTGTGTGTGTGTGTTGTCGGTGTGTGTGTGTTGTCGGTGTGTGTGTGTGTGTTGTCGGTGTGTGTGTGTTGTCGATGTGTGTGTGTGTGTGTGTTATCGGTGTGTGTGTGTGTGTGTTGTCGGTGTGTGTGTGTGTGTTTGTGTGTGTGTTGTCGGTGTGTGTGTGTGTTGTCGGTGTGTGTGTGTGTGTTGTCGGTGTGTGTGTGTTGTCGGTGTGTGTGTGTGTGTGTGTTGTCGGTGTGTGTGTGTTGTCCGAGTGTGTGTGTGTGTGTTGTCGGTGTGTGTGTGTGTGTTGTCTGGTGTTTGTGTGTGTGTGTTGTCGATGTGTGTGTGTGTGTTGTCGGTGTGTGTGTGTGTGTGTGTGTGTGTGTGTGTGTGTGTGTGTTGTCGGTGTGTGTGTGTGTGTTGTCGGTGTGTTTGTGTGTGTGTGTTGTCGGTGTGTGTGTGTGTGTGTTGTCGGTGTGTGTGTGTGTGTGTTGTCGGTGTGTGTGTGTGTGTGTGTGTGTTGTCGGTGTGTGTGTGTTGTCGGTGTGTGTGTGTGTGTTGTCGGTGTGTGTGTGTGTGTGTTGTCGGTGTGTGTGTGTGTAGTCGGTGTGTGTGTGTGTGTTGTCGGTGTGTGTGTGTGTGTGTGTTGTCGGTGTGTGTGTGTGTGTGTTGTCGGTGTGTGTGTGTGTGTGTTGTGTGTGTGTGTGTTGTCGGTGTGTGTGTGTGTGTGTTGTCGGTGTGTGTGTGTGTGTGTTGTCGGTGTGTGTCTGTGTGTTGTCGGTGTGTGTGTGTGTTGTCGGTGTGTGTGTGTGTGTGTGTTGTCGGTGTGTGTGTGTGTGTGTTGTCGGTGTGTGTGTGTGTGTGTGTTGTCGGTGTGTGTGTGTGTGTGTGTGTGTGTTGTCGGTGTGTGTGTGTTGTCGGTGTGTGTGTGTGTGTGTGTGTGTGTTGTCGGTGTGTGTGTGTTGTCGGTGTGTGTGTGTGTGTGTTTGTGTGTGTGTTGTCGGTGTGTGTGTGTGTTGTCGGTGTGTGTGTGTGTGTTGTCGGTGTGTGTGTGTTGTCGGTGTGTGTGTGTGTGTGTTGTCGGTGTGTGTGTGTTGTCGATGTGTGTGTGTGTGTGTGTTATCGGTGTGTGTGTGTGTGTGTTGTCGGTGTGTGTGTGTGTGTGTGTGTGTGTCGGTGTGTGTGTGTGTGTTGTCGGTGTGTGTGTGTGTGTGTTGTCGGTGTGTGTGTGTGTGGTCGGTGTGTTTGTGTGTGTGTGTGTTGTCGGTGTGTGTGTGTGTGTTGTCGGTGTGTGTGTGTGTGTTGTCGGTGTGTGTGTGTGTGTTGTCGGTGTGTGTGTGTGTGTGTTGTCAGTGTGTGTGTGTTTATGTGTTGTCGGTGTGTGTGTGTGTGTTGTCGGTGTGTGTGTGTGTGTGTTGTCGGTGTGTGTGTGTGTGGTCGGTGTGTTTGTGTGTGTGTGTTGTCGGTGTGTGTGTGTGTGTTGTCGGTGTGTGTGTGTGTGTTGTCGGTGTGTGTGTGTGTTGTCAGTGTGTGTGTGTGCGTGTTGTCGGTGTGTGTGTGTTTATGTGTTGTCGGTGTGTGTGTGTGTTGTCGGTGTGTGTGTGTGTGTTGTCGGTGTGTGTGTGTGTGTTGTCGGTGTGTGTGTGTTGTTGGTGTGTGTGTGTGTGTGTGTTGTCGGTGTGTGTGTGTTGTCGGTGTGTGTGTGTGTGTTGTCGGTGTGTGTGTGTTGTCGATGTGTGTGTGTGTGTTATCGGTGTGTGTGTGTGTGTGTTGTCGGTGTGTGTGTGTGTGTGTGTGTGTTGTCGGTGTGTGTGTGTGTGTGTTGTCGATGTGTGTGTGTGTGTGTTGTCGGTGTGTGTGTGTTGTCGGTGTGTGTGTGTGTGTGTTGTCGGTGTGTGTGTGTTGTCGATGTGTGTGTGTGTGTGTGTTATCGGTGTGTGTGTGTGTGTGTTGTCGGTGTGTGTGTGAGTGTGTGTTGTCGGTGTGTGTGTGTGTGTTGTCGGTGTGTGTGTGTGTTGTTGTCGGTGTGTGTGTGTGGTCGGTTTGTTTGTGTGTGTGTGTTGTCGGTGTGTGTGTGTGTGTTGTCGGTGTGTGTGTGTGTGTTGTCGGTGTGTGTGTGTGTTGTCAGTGTGTGTGTGTGTGTGTTGTCGGTGTGTGTGTGTTTATGTGTTGTCGGTGTGTGTGTGTGTGTTGTCGGTGTGTGTGTGTGTGTGTTGTCGGTGTGTGTGTGTGTGGTCGGTGTGTTTGTGTGTGTGTGTTGTCGGTGTGTGTGTGTGTGTTGTCGGTGTGTGTGTGTGTGTTGTCGGTGTGTGTGTGTGTTGTCAGTGTGTGTGTGTGTGTGTTGTCGGTGTGTGTGTGTTTATGTGTTGTCGGTGTGTGTGTGTGTTGTCGGTGTGTGTGTGTGTGTTGTCGGTGTGTGTGTGTGTGTGTTGTCGGTGTGTGTGTGTGTGTTGTGTGTGTGTGTGTTGTCGGTGTGTGTGTGTTGTCCGAGTGTGTGTGTGTGTGTTGTCGGTGTGTGTGTGTGTGTTGTCGGTGTGTTTGTGTGTGTGTGTTGTCGGTGTGTGTGTGTGTGTGTTGTCGGTGTGTGTGTGTGTGTGTTGTCGGTGTGTGTGTGTGTGTGTGTGTTGTCGGTGTGTGTGTGTTGTCGGTGTGTGTGTGTGTGTTGTCGGTGTGTGTGTGTGTGTGTTGTCGGTGTGTGTGTGTGTAGTCGGTGTGTGTGTGTGTGTTGTCGGTGTGTGTGTGTGTGTGTGTTGTCGGTGTGTGTGTGTGTGTGTTGTCGGTGTGTGTGTGTGTGTGTTGTGTGTGTGTGTGTTGTCGGTGTGTGTGTGTGTTGTCGGTGTGTGTGTGTGTGTGTTGTCGGTGTGTGTCTGTGTGTTGTCGGTGTGTGTGTGTGTTGTCGGTGTGTGTGTGTGTGTGTGTGTTATCGGTGTGTGTGTGTGTGTGTTGTCGGTGTGTGTGTGTGTGTGTGTTGTCGGTGTGTGTGTGTGTGTGTGTGTGTGTGTTGTCGGTGTGTGTGTGTGTGTGTGTGTGTTGTCGGTGTGTGTGTGTTGTCGGTGTGTGTGTGTGTGTTGTCGGTGTGTGTGTGTTGTCGATGTGTGTGTGTGTGTGTGTGTTATCGGTGTGTGTGTGTGTGTGTGTGTTGTCGGTGTGTGTGTGTGTGTGTTTGTGTGTGTGTTGTCGGTGTGTGTGTGTGTTGTCGGTGTGTGTGTGTGTGTTGTCGGTGTGTGTGTGTTGTCGGTGTGTGTGTGTGTGTGTTGTCGGTGTGTGTGTGTTGTCGATGTGTGTGTGTGTGTGTGTTGTCGGTGTGTGTGTGTGTGTGTGTGTGTGTTGTCGGTGTGTGTGTGTTGTCGGTGTGTGTGTGTGTGTGTGTGTTGTCGGTGTGTGTGTGTTGTCGGTGTGTGTGTGTGTGTTGTCGGTGTGTGTGTGTTGTCGATGTGTGTGTGTGTGTGTGTTATCGGTGTGTGTGTGTGTGTGTTGTCGGTGTGTGTGTGTGTGTTTGTGTGTGTGTTGTCGGTGTGTGTGTGTGTTGTCGGTGTGTGTGTGTGTGTTGTCGGTGTGTGTGTGTTGTCGGTGTGTGTGTGTGTGTGTGTTGTCGGTGTGTGTGTGTTGTCCGAGTGTGTGTGTGTGTGTTGTCGGTGTGTGTGTGTGTGTTGCTGGTTTTTGTGTGTGTGTGTTGTCGGTGTGTGTGTGTGTGTTGTCGGTGTGTGTGTGTGTGTGTGTGTGTGTGTGTGTGTGTGTGTGTTGTCGGTGTGTGTGTGTGTGTTGTCGGTGTGTTTGTGTGTGTGTGTTGTCGGTGTGTGTGTGTGTGTGTTGTCGGTGTGTGTGTGTGTGTGTTGTCGGTGTGTGTGTGTGTGTGTGTGTGTTGTCGGTGTGTGTGTGTTGTCGGTGTGTGTGTGTGTGTTGTCGGTGTGTGTGTGTGTGTGTTGTCGGTGTGTGTGTGTGTAGTCGGTGTGTGTGTGTGTGTTGTCGGTGTGTGTGTGTGTGTGTGTTGTCGGTGTGTGTGTGTGTGTGTTGTCGGTGTGTGTGTGTGTGTGTTGTGTGTGTGTGTGTTGTCGGTGTGTGTGTGTGTGTGTTGTCGGTGTGTGTGTGTGTGTGTTGTCGGTGTGTGTCTGTGTGTTGTCGGTGTGTGTGTGTGTTGTCGGTGTGTGTGTGTGTGTGTGTTATCGGTGTGTGTGTGTGTGTGTTGTCGGTGTGTGTGTGTGTGTGTGTTGTCGGTGTGTGTGTGTGTGTGTGTGTGTGTTGTCGGTGTGTGTGTGTTGTCGGTGTGTGTGTGTGTGTGTGTGTGTGTTGTCGGTGTGTGTGTGTTGTCGGTGTGTGTGTGTGTGTGTTTGTGTGTGTGTTGTCGGTGTGTGTGTGTGTTGTCGGTGTGTGTGTGTGTGTTGTCGGTGTGTGTGTGTTGTCGGTGTGTGTGTGTGTGTGTTGTCGGTGTGTGTGTGTTGTCGATGTGTGTGTGTGTGTGTGTTATCGGTGTGTGTGTGTGTGTGTTGTCGGTGTGTGTGTGTGTGTGTGTGTGCTGTCGGTGTGTGTGTGTGTGTTGTCGGTGTGTGTGTGTGTGTGTTGTCGGTGTGTGTGTGTGTGGTCGGTGTGTTTGTGTGTGTGTGTGTTGTCGGTGTGTGTGTGTGTGTTGTCGGTGTGTGTGTGTGTGTTGTCGGTGTGTGTGTGTGTGTTGTCGGTGTGTGTGTGTGTGTGTTGTCAGTGTGTGTGTGTTTATGTGTTGTCGGTGTGTGTGTGTGTGTTGTCGGTGTGTGTGTGTGTGTGTTGTCGGTGTGTGTGTGTGTGGTCGGTGTGTTTGTGTGTGTGTGTTGTCGGTGTGTGTGTGTGTGTTGTCGGTGTGTGTGTGTGTGTTGTCGGTGTGTGTGTGTGTTGTCAGTGTGTGTGTGTGCGTGTTGTCGGTGTGTGTGTGTTTATGTGTTGTCGGTGTGTGTGTGTGTTGTCGGTGTGTGTGTGTGTGTTGTCGGTGTGTGTGTGTGTGTTGTCGGTGTGTGTGTGTTGTTGGTGTGTGTGTGTGTGTGTGTTGTCGGTGTGTGTGTGTGTGTTGTCGGTGTGTGTGTGTTGTCGATGTGTGTGTGTGTGTTATCGGTGTGTGTGTGTGTGTGTTGTCGGTGTGTGTGTGTGTGTGTTGTCGGTGTGTGTGTGTGTGTTGTCGATGTGTGTGTGTGTGTGTTGTCGGTGTGTGTGTGTTGTCGGTGTGTGTGTGTGTGTGTTGTCGGTGTGTGTGTGTTGTCGATGTGTGTGTGTGTGTGTGTTATCGGTGTGTGTGTGTGTGTGTTGTCGGTGTGTGTGTGAGTGTGTGTTGTCGGTGTGTGTGTGTGTGTTGTCGGTGTGTGTGTGTGTTGTTGTCGGTGTGTGTGTGTGGTCGGTTTGTTTGTGTGTGTGTGTTGTCGGTGTGTGTGTGTGTGTTGTCGGTGTGTGTGTGTGTGTTGTCGGTGTGTGTGTGTGTGTGTTGTCAGTGTGTGTGTGTGTGTGTTGTCGGTGTGTGTGTGTTTATGTGTTGTCGGTGTGTGTGTGTGTGTTGTCGGTGTGTGTGTGTGTGTGTTGTCGGTGTGTGTGTGTGTGGTCGGTGTGTTTGTGTGTGTGTGTTGTCGGTGTGTGTGTGTGTGTTGTCGGTGTGTGTGTGTGTGTTGTCGGTGTGTGTGTGTGTTGTCAGTGTGTGTGTGTGTGTGTTGTCGGTGTGTGTGTGTTTATGTGTTGTCGGTGTGTGTGTGTGTTGTCGGTGTGTGTGTGTGTGTTGTCGGTGTGTGTGTGTGTGTGTTGTCGGTGTGTGTGTGTGTGTTGTGTGTGTGTGTGTTGTCGGTGTGTGTGTGTTGTCCGAGTGTGTGTGTGTGTGTTGTCGGTGTGTGTGTGTGTGTTGTCGGTGTGTTTGTGTGTGTGTGTTGTCGGTGTGTGTGTGTGTGTGTTGTCGGTGTGTGTGTGTGTGTGTTGTCGGTGTGTGTGTGTGTGTGTGTGTTGTCGGTGTGTGTGTGTTGTCGGTGTGTGTGTGTGTGTTGTCGGTGTGTGTGTGTGTGTGTTGTCGGTGTGTGTGTGTGTAGTCGGTGTGTGTGTGTGTGTTGTCGGTGTGTGTGTGTGTGTGTGTTGTCGGTGTGTGTGTGTGTGTGTTGTCGGTGTGTGTGTGTGTGTGTTGTGTGTGTGTGTGTTGTCGGGTGTGTGTGTGTGTTGTCGGTGTGTGTGTGTGTGTGTTGTCGGTGTGTGTCTGTGTGTTGTCGGTGTGTGTGTGTGTTGTCGGTGTGTGTGTGTGTGTGTGTGTTATCGGTGTGTGTGTGTGTGTGTTGTCGGTGTGTGTGTGTGTGTGTGTTGTCGGTGTGTGTGTGTGTGTGTGTGTGTGTGTTGTCGGTGTGTGGTGTGTGTGTGTGTGTGTGTTGTCGGTGTGTGTGTGTTGTCGGTGTGTGTGTGTGTGTTGTCGGTGTGTGTGTGTTGTCGATGTGTGTGTGTGTGTGTGTGTTATCGGTGTGTGTGTGTGTGTGTGTGTTGTCGGTGTGTGTGTGTGTGTGTTTGTGTGTGTGTTGTCGGTGTGTGTGTGTGTTGTCGGTGTGTGTGTGTGTGTTGTCGGTGTGTGTGTGTTGTCGGTGTGTGTGTGTGTGTGTTGTCGGTGTGTGTGTGTTGTCGATGTGTGTGTGTGTGTGTGTTATCGGTGTGTCTGTGTGTGTGTTGTCGGTGTGTGTGTGTGTGTGTGTTGTCGGTGTGTGTGTGTGTGTTGTCGGTGTGTGTGTGTGTGTGTTGTCGGTGTGTGTGTGTGTGGTCGGTGTGTTTGTGTGTGTGTGTGTTGTCGGTGTGTGTGTGTGTGTTGTCGGTGTGTGTGTGTGTGTTGTCGGTGTGTGTGTGTGTGTGTTGTCAGTGTGTGTGTGTGTGTGTTGTCGGTGTGTGTGTGTTTATGTGTTGTCGGTGTGTGTTTGTGTGTGTTGTCGGTGTGTGTGTGTGTGTTGTCGGTGTGTGTGTGTGTTGTCGGTGTGTGTGTGTGTTGTCGGTGTGTGTGTGTGTGTGTGTGTGTGTTGTCGGTGTGTGTGTGTGTGTGTTGTCGGTGTGTGTGTGTGTGTGTGTGTGTTGTCGGTGTGTGTGTGTGTGTGTTGTCGGTGTGTGTGTGTGTGTGTGTGTTGTCAGTGTGTGTGTGTGTGTGTTGTCGGTGTGTGTGTGTGTGTGTTGTCGGTGTGTGTGTGTGTGTTGTGTGTGTGTGTGTTGTCGGTGTGTGTGTTGTCCGAGTGTGTGTGTGTGTGTGTGTGTGTGTTGTCGGTGTGTGTGTGTTGTCGGTGTGTGTGTGTGTGTGTGTGTTGTCGGTGTGTGTGTGTGTGTGTGTGTGTGTATGTTGTCGGTGTGTGTGTGTGTTGTCAGTGTGTGTGTGTGTGTGTGTGTTGTCAGTGTGTGTGTGTGTTGTCGGTGTGTGTGTGTGTGTGTTGTCGGTGTGTGTGTGTTGTCGATGTGTGTGTGTGTGTGTGTTATCGGTGTGTGTGTGTGTGTGTTG
>NW_027675404.1:577500-590000 GCF_965601325.2 Salmo salar
TGTGGTCGGTGTGTTTGTGTGTGTGTGTTGTCGGTGTGTGTGTGTGTGTTGTCGGTGTGTGTGTGTTGTCGGTGTGTGTGTGTGTTGTCAGTGTGTGTGTGTGTGTGTTGTCGGTGTGTGTGTGTTTATGTGTTGTCGGTGTGTGTGTGTTGTCGGTGTGTGTGTGTGTGTTGTCGGTGTGTGTGTGTGTGTTGTCGGTGTGTGTGTGTGTTGTCGGTGTGTGTGTGTGTGTGTGTGTGTGTGTGTGTGTGTGTTGTCGGTGTGTGTGTGTGTTGTCGGTGTGTGTGTGTGTGTTGTCGGTGTGTGTGTGTTGTCCGAGTGTGTGTGTGTGTGTTGTGGGTGTGTGTGTGTGTGTTGCTGGTTTTTGTGTGTGTGTGTTGTCGATGTGTGTGTGTGTGTTGTCGGTGTGTGTGTGTGTGTGTGTGTGTGTGTGTGTGTGTTGTCGGTGTGTGTGTGTGTGTTGTCGGTGTGTTGTGTGTGTGTGTTGTCGGTGTGTGTGTGTGTGTGTTGTCGGTGTGTGTGTGTGTGTGTTGTCGGTGTGTGTGTGTGTGTGTGTGTGTTGTCGGTGTGTGTGTGTTGTCGGTGTGTGTGTGTGTGTTGTCGGTGTGTGTGTGTGTGTGTTGTCGGTGTGTGTGTGTGTAGTCGGTGTGTGTGTGTGTGTTGTCGGTGTGTGTGTGTGTGTGTGTTGTCGGTGTGTGTGTGTGTGTGTGTTGTCGGTGTGTGTGTGTTTGTGTTGTGTGTGTGTGTGTTGTCGGTGTGTGTGTGTGTGTGTTGTCGGTGTGTGTGTGTGTGTGTTGTCGGTGTGTGTGTGTGTGTTGTCGGTGTGTGTGTGTGTTGTCGGTGTGTGTGTGTGTGTGTGTGTGTTATCGGTGTGTGTGTGTGTGTGTTGTCGGTGTGTGTGTGTGTGTGTTGTCGGTGTGTGTGTGTGTGTGTGTGTGTGTGTTGTCGGTGTGTGTGTGTTGTCGGTGTGTGTGTGTGTGTGTGTTGTCGGTGTGTGTGTGTTGTCGGTGTGTGTGTGTGTGTTGTCGGTGTGTGTGTGTTGTCGATGTGTGTGTGTGTGTGTGTTATCGGTGTGTGTGTGTGTGTGTTGTCGGTGTGTGTGTGTGTGTGTGTGTGTGTGTGTTGTCGGTGTGTGTGTGTGTTGTCGGTGTGTGTGTGTGTGTGTTGTCGGTGTGTGTGTGTTGTCGGTGTGTGTGTGTGTGTGTTGTCGGTGTGTGTGTGTGTGGTCGGTGTGTTTGTGTGTGTGTGTTGTCGGTGTGTGTGTGTGTGTTGTCGGTGTGTGTGTGTGTGTTGTCGGTGTGTGTGTGTGTGTGTTGTCAGTGTGTGTGTGTTTATGTGTTGTCGGTGTGTGTGTGTGTGTTGTCGGTGTGTGTGTGTGTGTGTTGTCGGTGTGTGTGTGTGTGGTCGGTGTGTTTGTGTGTGTGTGTTGTCGGTGTGTGTGTGTGTGTTGTCGGTGTGTGTGTGTGTGTTGTCGGTGTGTGTGTGTGTTGTCAGTGTGTGTGTGTGCGTGTTGTCGGTGTGTGTGTGTTTATGTGTTGTCGGTGTGTGTGTGTGTTGTCGGTGTGTGTGTGTGTGTTGTCGGTGTGTGTGTGTGTGTTGTCGGTGTGTGTGTGTTGTCGGTGTGTGTGTGTGTGTGTGTTGTCGGTGTGTGTGTGTTGTCGGTGTGTGTGTGTGTGTGTTGTCGGTGTGTGTGTGTTGTCGATGTGTGTGTGTGTGTGTGTTATCGGTGTGTGTGTGTGTGTGTCGGTCGGTGTGTGTGTGTGTGTGTGTGTTGTCGGTGTGTGTGTGTGTGTTGTCGGTGTGTGTGTGTGTGTGTTGTCGGTGTGTGTGTGTTGTCGGTGTGTGTGTGTGTGTGTTGTCGGTGTGTGTGTGTTGTCGAGGTGTGTGTGTGTGTTATCGGTGTGTGTGTGTGTGTGTTGTCGGTGTGTGTGTGTGTGTGTGTGTGTGTTGTCGGTGTGTGTGTGTGTGTTGTCGGTGTGTGTGTGTGTGTGTTGTCGGTGTGTGTGTGTGTGGTCGGTGTGTTTGTGTGTGTGTGTTGTCGGTGTGTGTGTGTGTGTTGTCGGTGTGTGTGTGTGTGTTGTCGGTGTGTGTGTGTGTGTGTTGTCGGTGTGTGTGTGTGTGGTCGGTGTGTTTGTGTGTGTGTGTTGTCGGTGTGTGTGTGTGTGTTGTCGGTGTGTGTGTGTGTGTTGTCGGTGTGTGTGTGTTGTCAGTGTGTGTGTGTGTGTGTTGTCGGTGTGTGTGTGTTTATGTGTTGTCGGTGTGTGTGTGTGTTGTCGGTGTGTGTGTGTGTGTTGTCGGTGTGTGTGTGTGTGTGTTGTCGGTGTGTGTGTGTGTTGTCAGTGTGTGTGTGTGTGTGTTGTCGGTGTGTGTGTGTGTGTGTTGTCGGTGTGTGTGTGTGTGTTGTGTGTGTGTGTGTTGTCGGTGTGTGTGTGTTGTCCGAGTGTGTGTGTGTGTGTTGTCGGTGTGTGTGTGTGTGTTGCTGGTTTTTGTGTGTGTGTGTTGTCGATGTGTGTGTGTGTGTTGTCGGTGTGTGTGTGTGTGTGTGTGTGTGTGTGTGTGTGTGTTGTCGGTGTGTGTGTGTGTGTTGTCGGTGTGTGTGTGTGTGTTGTGTGTGTGTGTGTTGTCGGTGTGTGTGTGTTGTCCGAGTGTGTGTGTGTGTGTTGTCGGTGTGTGTGTGTGTGTTGCTGGTTTTTGTGTGTGTGTGTTGTCGATGTGTGTGTGTGTGTTGTCGGTGTGTGTGTGTGTGTGTGTGTGTGTGTGTGTGTGTGTGTGTGTTGTCGGTGTGTGTGTGTGTGTTGTCGGTGTGTTTGTGTGTGTGTGTTGTCGGTGTGTGTGTGTGTGTGTTGTCGGTGTGTGTGTGTGTGTGTTGTCGGTGTGTGTGTGTGTGTGTGTTGTCGGTGTGTGTGTGTTGTCGGTGTGTGTGTGTGTGTTGTCGGTGTGTGTGTGTGTGTGTTGTCGGTATGTGTGTGTGTAGTCGGTGTGTGTGTGTGTGTTGTCGGTGTGTGTGTGTGTGTGTGTTGTCGGTGTGTGTGTGTGTGTGTTGTCGGTGTGTGTGTGTGTGTGTTGTGTGTGTGTGTGTTGTCGGTGTGTGTGTGTGTGTGTTGTCGGTGTGTGTGTGTGTGTGTTGTCGGTGTGTGTCTGTGTGTTGTCGGTGTGTGTGTGTGTTGTCGGTGGTGTGTGTGTGTGTGTGTGTGTGTGTTGTCGGTGTGTGTGTGTTGTCGGTGTGTGTGTGTGTGTGTGTGTGTGTTGTCGGTGTGTGTGTGTTGTCGGTGTGTGTGTGTGTGTTGTCGGTGTGTGTGTGTTGTCGATGTGTGTGTGTGTGTGTGTTATCGGTGTGTGTGTGTGTGTGTTGTCGGTGTGTGTGTGTGTGTGTTTGTGTGTGTGTTGTCGGTGTGTGTGTGTGTTGTCGGTGTGTGTGTGTGTGTGTTGCCGGTGTGTGTGTGTTGTCGGTGTGTGTGTGTGTGTGTTGTCGGTGTGTGTGTGTTGTCGATGTGTGTGTGTGTGTGTGTTATCGGTGTGTGTGTGTGTGTGTTGTCGGTGTGTGTGTGTGTGTGTGTTGTCGGTGTGTGTGTGTGTGTTGTCGGTGTGTGTGTGTGTGTGTGTTGTCGGTGTGTGTGTGTGTGGTCGGTGTGTTTGTGTGTGTGTGTGTTGTCGGTGTGTGTGTGTGTGTTGTCGGTGTGTGTGTGTGTGTTGTCGGTGTGTGTGTGTGTGTGTTGTCAGTGTGTGTGTGTGTGTGTTGTCGGTGTGTGTGTGTTTATGTGTTGTCGGTGTGTGTTTGTGTGTGTTGTCGGTGTGTGTGTGTGTGTTGTCGGTGTGTGTGTGTGTTGTCGGTGTGTGTGTGTGTTGTCGGTGTGTGTGTGTGTGTGTGTGTGTGTGTGTTGTCGGTGTGTGTGTGTGTGTGTTGTCGGTGTGTGTGTGTGTGTGTGTGTTGTCGGTGTGTGTGTGTGTGTGTTGTCGGTGTGTGTGTGTGTGTGTGTTGTCAGTGTGTGTGTGTGTGTGTGTTGTCGGTGTGTGTGTGTGTGTGTTGTCGGTGTGTGTGTGTGTGTTGTGTGTGTGTGTGTTGTCGGTGTGTGTGTTGTCCGAGTGTGTGTGTGTGTGTGTGTTGTCGGTGTGTGTGTGTTGTCGGTGTGTGTGTGTGTGTGTGTGTTGTCGGTGTGTGTGTGTGTGTGTGTGTGTGTATGTTGTCGGTGTGTGTGTGTGTTGTCGGTGTGTGTGTGTGTGTGTTGTCAGTGTGTGTGTGTGTTGTCGGTGTGTGTGTGTGTGTGTGTGTTGTCGGTGTGTGTGTGTGTGTGCTGTCGGTGTGTGTGTGTTGTCGGTGTGTGTGTGTGTTGTCGGTGTGTGTGTGTGTGTGTTGTCAGTGTGTGTGTGTGTGTGTGTTGTCGGTGTGTGTGTGTTTATGTGTTGTCGGTGTGTGTGTGTGTGTGTTGTCGGTGTGTGTGTGTGTGTTGTCGGTGTGTATGTGTGTGTGTGTGTGTGGTGTTGTCGGTGTGTGTGTGTGTTGTCGGTGTGTGTGTGTTTATGTGTTGTCGGTGTGTGTGTGTGTGTGTTGTCGGTGTGTGTGTGTGTGTTGTCGGTGTGTGTGTGTGTGTTGTCGGTGTGTGTGTTGTCGGTGTGTGTGTGTGTGTTGTCGGTGTGTGTGTGTGTGTGTTGTCGGTGTGTGTGTGTGTTGTCGGTGTGTGTGTGTGTGTGTTGTGTGTGTGTGTGTTGTCGGTGTGTGTGTGTGTTGTCGTGTGTGTGTGTGTGTGTTGTCGGTGTGTGTATGTGTGTTGTCGGTGTGTGTCTGTGTTGTCGGTGTGTGTGTGTGTGTGTGTGTGTGTGTTATCAGTGTGTGTGTGTGTGTGTTGTCGGTGTGTGTGTGTGTGTGTGTGTTGTCGGTGTGTGTGTGTGTGTTGTCGGTGTGTGTGTGTTGTCGGTGTGTGTGTGTGTGTGTGTTGTCGGTGTGTGTGTGTTGTCGGTGTGTGTGTGTGTGTTGTCGGTGTGTGTGTGTTGTCGATGTGTGTGTGTGTGTGTTATCGGTGTGTGTGTGTGTGTGTTGTCGGTGTGTGTGTGTGTGTGTGTGTGTGTGTTGTCGGTGTGTGTGTGTGTGTTGTCGGTGTGTGTGTGTGTGTGTTGTCGGTGTGTGTGTGTTGTCGGTGTGTGTGTGTGTGTGTGTTGTCGGTGTGTGTGTGTTGTCGATGTGTGTGTGTGTGTGTGTTATCGGTGTGTGTGTGTGTGTGTTGTCGGTGTGTGTGTGTGTGTGTGTGTGTTTTGTCGGTGTGTGTGTGTGTAATGTCGGGTGTGTGTGTGTGTGTGTTGTCGGTGTGTGTGTGTGTGGTCGGTGTGTTTGTGTGTGTGTGTTGTCGGTGTGTGTGTGTGTGTTGTCGGTGTGTGTGTGTGTGTTGTCGGTGTGTGTGTGTGTGTGTTGTCAGTGTGTGTGTGTGTGTGTTGTCGGTGTGTGTGTGTTTATGTGTTGTCGGTGTGTGTGTGTGTGTGTTGTCGGTGTGTGTGTGTGTGTGTGGTGTGTGTGTGTGTTGTCGGTGTGTGTGTGTGTTGTCGGTGTGTGTGTGTGTGTTGTCGGTGTGTGTGTGTGTGTGTTGTCGGTGTGTGTGTGTGTGTGTGTGTTGTCAGTGTGTGTGTGTGTGTGTTGTCGGTGTGTGTGTGTGTTGTCGGTGTGTGTGTGTGTGTTGTGTGTGTGTGTGTTGTCGGTGTGTGTGTTGTCCGAGTGTTTGTGTGTGTGTGTGTGTGTTGTCGGTGTGTGTGTGTTGTCGGTGTGTGTGTGTGTGTGTGTGTGTGTGTGTTGTCGGTGTGTGTGTGTGTATGTTGTCGGTGTGTGTGTGTGTGTGTTGTCAGTGTGTGTGTGTGTGTGTTGTCGCTGTGTGTGTGTTTATGTGTTGTCGGTGTGTGTGTGTGTGTGTTGTCGGTGTGTGTGTGTGTGTTGTCGGTGTGTGTGTGTGTGTTGTCGGTGTGTGTGTGTGTTGTCGGTGTGTGTGTGTGTGTGTGGTGTGTGTGTGTGTGTGTTGTCGGTGTGTGTGTTTGTTGTCGGTGTGTGTGTGTGTGTTGTCGGTGTGTGTGTGTGTGTTTTGTCGGTGTGTGTGTGTGTGTGTTGTCAGTGTGTGTGTGTGTGTGTTGTCGGTGTGTGTGTGTGTGTGTTGTCGGTGTGTGTGTGTGTGTTGTGTGTGTGTGTGTTGTCGGTGTGTGTGTTGTCCGAGTGTGTGTGTGTGTGTGTGTGTGTGTTGTCGGTGTGTGTGTGTGTGTGTGTGTGTTGTCGGTGTGTGTGTGTGTGTGTTGTCGGTGTGTGTGTGTGTGTGTGTGTTGTCGATGTGTGTGTGTGTGTGTGTTATCGGTGTGTGTGTGTGTGTGTTGTCGGTGTGTGTGTGTGTGTGTGTGTGTGTTTTGTCGGTGTGTGTGTGTGTATGTCGGTGTGTGTGTGTGTGTGTGTTGTCGGTGTGTGTGTGTGTGGTCGGTGTGTTTGTGTGTGTGTGTTGTCGGTGTGTGTGTGTGTGTTGTCGGTGTGTGTGTGTGTGTTGTCGGTGTGTGTGTGTGTGTGTTGTCAGTGTGTGTGTGTGTGTGTTGTCGGTGTGTGTGTGTTTATGTGTTGTCGGTGTGTGTGTGTGTGTGTTGTCGGTGTGTGTGTGTGTGTGTGTGTGTGTGTGTGTGTTGTCGGTGTGTGTGTGTGTTGTCGGTGTGTGTGTGTGTGTTGTCGGTGTGTGTGTGTGTGTGTTGTCGGTGTGTGTGTGTGTGTGTGTGTTGTCAGTGTGTGTGTGTGTGTGTTGTCGGTGTGTGTGTGTGTTGTCGGTGTGTGTGTGTGTGTTGTGTGTGTGTGTGTTGTCGGTGTGTGTGTTGTCCGAGTGTTTGTGTGTGTGTGTGTGTGTTGTCGGTGTGTGTGTGTTGTCGGTGTGTGTGTGTGTGTGTGTGTGTGTGTGTTGTCGGTGTGTGTGTGTGTATGTTGTCGGTGTGTGTGTGTGTGTGTTGTCAGTGTGTGTGTGTGTGTGTTGTCGCTGTGTGTGTGTTTATGTGTTGTCGGTGTGTGTGTGTGTGTGTTGTCGGTGTGTGTGTGTGTGTTGTCGGTGTGTGTGTGTGTGTTGTCGGTGTGTGTGTGTGTTGTCGGTGTGTGTGTGTGTGTGTGTGTGTGTGTGTGTGTGTGTTGTCGGTGTGTGTGTTTGTTGTCGGTGTGTGTGTGTGTGTTGTCGGTGTGTGTGTGTGTGTTTTGTCGGTGTGTGTGTGTGTGTGTTGTCAGTGTGTGTGTGTGTGTGTTGTCGGTGTGTGTGTGTGTGTGTTGTCGGTGTGTGTGTGTGTGTTGTGTGTGTGTGTGTTGTCGGTGTGTGTGTTGTCCGAGTGTGTGTGTGTGTGTGTGTGTGTGTTGTCGGTGTGTGTGTGTGTGTGTGTGTGTTGTCGGTGTGTGTGTGTGTGTGTTGTCGGTGTGTGTGTGTGTGTGTGTGTTGTCGGTGTGTGTGTATTGTCGGTGTGTGTGTGTGTGTTGTCGGTGTTTGTGTGTGTGTTGTCAGTGTGTGTGTGTGTGTGTTGTCGGTGTGTGTGTGTTTATGTGTTGTCGGTGTGTGTGTGTGTGTGTTGTCGGTGTGTGTGTGTGTTGTCGGTGTGTATGTGTGTGTGTGTGTGTGTGTGTTGTCGGTGTGTGTGTGTGTTGTCGGTGTGTGTGTGTTTATGTGTTGTCGGTGTGTGTGTGTGTGTGTTGTCGGTGTGTGTGTGTGTGTTGTCGGTGTGTGTGTGTGTGTTGTCGGTGTGTGTGTGTGTTGTCGGTGTGTGTGTGTGTGTTGTCGGTGTGTGTGTGTGTGTGTTGTCGGTGTGTGTGTGTGTTGTCGGTGTGTGTGTGTGTGTGTTGTGTGTGTGTGTGTTGTCGGTGTGTGTGTGTGTGTGTTGTCGGTGTGTGTGTGTGTGTGTGTTGTCGGTGTGTGTGTGTGTGTTGTCGGTGTGTGTGTGTGTTGTCGGTGTGTGTGTGTGTGTGTGTGTGTGTGTGTTATCGGTGTGTGTGTGTGTGTGTTGTCGGTGTGTGTGTGTGTGTGTGTGTTGTCGGTGTGTGTGTGTGTGTGTGTGTTGTCGGTGTGTGTGTGTTGTCGGTGTGTGTGTGTGTGTGTGTTGTCGGTGTGTGTGTGTTGTCGGTGTGTGTGTGTGTGTGTGTTGTCGGTGTGTGTGTGTTGTCGATGTGTGTGTGTGTGTGTGTTATCGGTGTGTGTGTGTGTGTGTTGTCGGTGTGTGTGTGTGTGTGTGTGTGTGTGTGTGTGTTGTCGGTGTGTGTGTGTGTGTTGTCGGTGTGTGTGTGTTGTCGGTGTGTGTGTGTGTGTGTTGTCGGTGTGTGTGTGTTGTCGATGTGTGTGTGTGTGTGTGTTATCGGTGTGTGTGTGTGTGTGTTGTCGGTGTGTGTGTGTGTGTGTGTGTGTGTGTTGTCGGTGTGTGTGTGTGTGTTGTCGGTGTGTGTGTGTGTGTGTGTTGTCGGTGTGTGTGTGTGTGGTCAGTGTGTTTGTGTGTGTGTGTTGTCGGTGTGTGTGTGTGTGTTGTCGGTGTGTGTGTGTGTTGTCGGTGTGTGTGTGTGTGTGTTGTCGGTGTGTGTGTGTTTATGTGTTGTCGGTGTGTGTGTGTGTGTGTTGTCGGTGTGTGTGTGTGTGTTGTCGGTGTGTGTGTGTGTGTTGTCGGTGTGTGTGTGTGTTGTCGGTGTGTGTGTGTGTGTGTGTGTATGTGTTGTCGGTGTGTGTGTGTGTGTGTTGTCGGTATGTGTGTGTGTAGTCGGTGTGTGTGTGTGTGTTGTCGGTGTGTGTGTGTGTGTGTGTGTTGTCGGTGTGTGTGTGTGTGTGTTGTCGGTGTGTGTGTGTGTGTTGTGTGTGTGTGTGTTGTCGGTGTGTGTGTGTGTGTGTTGTCGGTGTGTGTGTGTGTGTGTTGTCGGTGTGTGTCTGTGTGTTGTCGGTGTGTGTGTGTGTTGTCGGTGTGTGTGTGTGTGTGTGTGTTATCGGTGTGTGTGTGTGTGTGTTGTCGGTGTGTGTGTGTGTTTGTGTTGTCGGTGTGTGTGTGTGTGTGTGTGTGTGTGTGTGTTGTCGGTGTGTGTGTGTTGTCGGTGTGTGTGTGTGTGTGTGTGTGTTGTCGGTGTGTGTGTGTTGTCGGTGTGTGTGTGTGTGTTGTCGGTGTGTGTGTGTTGTCGATGTGTGTGTGTGTGTGTGTTATCGGTGTGTGTGTGTGTGTGTTGTCGGTGTGTGTGTGTGTGTGTTTGTGTGTGTGTTGTCGGTGTGTGTGTGTGTTGTCGGTGTGTGTGTGTGTGTGTTGCCGGTGTGTGTGTGTTGTCGGTGTGTGTGTGTGTGTGTTGTCGGTGTGTGTGTGTTGTCGATGTGTGTGTGTGTGTGTGTTATCGGTGTGTGTGTGTGTGTGTTGTCGGTGTGTGTGTGTGTGTGTGTTGTCGGTGTGTGTGTGTGTGTTGTCGGTGTGTGTGTGTGTGTGTTGTCGGTGTGTGTGTGTGTGGTCGGTGTGTTTGTGTGTTTGTGTGTTGTCGGTGTGTGTGTGTGTGTTGTCGGTGTGTGTGTGTGTTGTCGGTGTGTGTGTGTGTGTGTTGTCAGTGTGTGTGTGTGTGTGTTGTCGGTGTGTGTGTGTTTATGTGTTGTCGGTGTGTGTTTGTGTGTGTTGTCGGTGTGTGTGTGTGTGTTGTCGGTGTGTGTGTGTGTTGTCGGTGTGTGTGTGTGTTGTCGGTGTGTGTGTGTGTGTGTGTGTGTGTTGTCGGTGGGTGTGTGTGTTGTCGGTGTGTGTGTGTGTGTGTGTGTTGTCGGTGTGTGTGTGTGTGTGTTGTCGGTGTGTGTGTGTGTGTGTGTGTGTTGTCAGTGTGTGTGTGTGTGTGTTGTCGGTGTGTGTGTGTGTGTGTTGTCGGTGTGTGTGTGTGTGTTGTGTGTGTGTGTGTTGTCGGTGTGTGTGTTGTCCGAGTGTGTGTGTGTGTGTGTGTTGTCGGTGTGTGTGTGTTGTCGGTGTGTGTGTGTGTGTGTGTGTTGTCGGTGTGTGTGTGTGTGTGTGTGTGTGTATGTTGTCGGTGTGTGTGTGTGTTGTCGGTGTGTGTGTGTGTGTGTTGTCAGTGTGTGTGTGTGTTGTCGGTGTGTGTGTGTGTGTGTGTGTTGTCGGTGTGTGTGTGTGTGTGCTGTCGGTGTGTGTGTGTTGTCGGTGTGTGTGTGTGTTGTCGGTGTGTGTGTGTGTGTGTTGTCAGTGTGTGTGTGTGTGTGTGTTGTCGGTATGTGTGTGTTTATGTGTTGTCGGTGTGTGTGTGTGTGTGTTGTCGGTGTGTGTGTGTGTTGTCGGTGTGTATGTGTGTGTGTGTGTGTGTGTGTTGTCGGTGTGTGTGTGTGTTGTCGGTGTGTGTGTGTTTATGTGTTGTCGGTGTGTGTGTGTGTGTGTTGTCGGTGTGTGTGTGTGTGTTGTCGGTGTGTGTGTGTGTGTTGTCGGTGTGTGTGTTGTCGGTGTGTGTGTGTGTGTTGTCGGTGTGTGTGTGTGTGTGTTGTCGGTGTGTGTGTGTGTTGTCGGTGTGTGTGTGTGTGTGTTGTGTGTGTGTGTGTTGTCGGTGTGTGTGTGTGTTGTCGGTGTGTGTGTGTGTGTGTTGTCGGTGTGTGTATGTGTGTTGTCGGTGTGTGTCTGTGTTGTCGGTGTGTGTGTGTGTGTGTGTGTGTGTGTTATCAGTGTGTGTGTGTGTGTGTTGTCGGTGTGTGTGTGTGTGTGTGTGTTGTCGGTGTGTGTGTGTGTGTTGTCGGTGTGTGTGTGTTGTCGGTGTGTGTGTGTGTGTGTGTTGTCGGTGTGTGTGTGTTGTCGGTGTGTGTGTGTGTGTTGTCGGTGTGTGTGTGTTGTCGATGTGTGTGTGTGTGTGTTATCGGTGTGTGTGTGTGTGTGTTGTCGGTGTGTGTGTGTGTGTGTGTGTGTGTGTTGTCGGTGTGTGTGTGTGTGTTGTCGGTGTGTGTGTGTGTGTGTTGTCGGTGTGTGTGTGTTGTCGGTGTGTGTGTGTGTGTGTGTTGTCGGTGTGTGTGTGTTGTCGATGTGTGTGTGTGTGTGTGTTATCGGTGTGTGTGTGTGTGTTGTCGGTGTGTGTGTGTGTGTGTGTGTGTTTTGTCGGTGTGTGTGTGTGTAATGTCGGTGTGTGTGTGTGTGTGTGTGTTGTCGGTGTGTGTGTGTGTGGTCGGTGTGTTTGTGTGTGTGTGTTGTCGGTGTGTGTGTGTGTGTTGTCGGTGTGTGTGTGTGTGTTGTCGGTGTGTGTGTGTGTGTGTTGTCAGTGTGTGTGTGTGTGTGTTGTCGGTGTGTGTGTGTTTATGTGTTGTCGGTGTGTGTGTGTGTGTGTTGTCGGTGTGTGTGTGTGTGTGTGTGTGTGTGTGTGTGTTGTCGGTGTGTGTGTGTGTTGTCGGTGTGTGTGTGTGTGTTGTCGGTGTGTGTGTGTGTGTGTTGTCGGTGTGTGTGTGTGTGTGTGTGTTGTCAGTGTGTGTGTGTGTGTGTTGTCGGTGTGTGTGTTGTCGGTGTGTGTGTGTGTGTTGTGTGTGTGTGTGTTGTCGGTGTGTGTGTTGTCCGAGTGTTTGTGTGTGTGTGTGTGTGTTGTCGGTGTTCGTGTGTTGTCGGTGTGTGTGTGTGTGTGTGTGTGTGTGTGTGTTGTCGGTGTGTGTGTGTGTATGTTGTCGGTGTGTGTGTGTGTGTGTTGTCAGTGTGTGTGTGTGTGTGTTGTCGCTGTGTGTGTGTTTATGTGTTGTCGGTGTGTGTGTGTGTGTGTTGTCGGTGTGTGTGTGTGTGTTGTCGGTGTGTGTGTGTGTGTTGTCGGTGTGTGTGTGTGTTGTCGGTGTGTGTGTGTGTGTGTGTGTGTGTGTGTTGTCGGTGTGTGTGTTTGTTGTCGGTGTGTGTGTGTGTGTTGTCGGTGTGTGTGTGTGTGTTTTGTCGGTGTGTGTGTGTGTGTGTTGTCAGTGTGTGTGTGTGTGTGTTGTCGGTGTGTGTGTGTGTGTGTTGTCGGTGTGTGTGTGTGTGTTGTGTGTGTGTGTGTTGTCGGTGTGTGTGTTGTCCGAGTGTGTGTGTGTGTGTGTGTGTGTGTTGTCGGTGTGTGTGTGTGTGTGTGTGTGTGTGTGTGTGTTGTCGGTGTGTGTGTGTGTGTGTTGTCGGTGTGTGTGTGTGTGTGTGTGTTGTCGGTGTGTGTGTGTGTGTGTGTGTGTGTGTGTGTGTTGTCGGTGTGTGTGTGTGTGTGTTGTCGGTGTGTGTGTGTGTGTGTGTGTTGTCGGTGTGTGTGTATTGTCGGTGTGTGTGTGTGTGTTGTCGGTGTGTGTGTGTGTGTTGTCAGTGTGTGTGTGTGTGTGTTGTCGGTGTGTGTGTGTTTATGTGTTGTCGGTGTGTGTGTGTGTGTGTTGTCGGTGTGTGTGTGTGTTGTCGGTGTGTATGTGTGTGTGTGTGTGTGTGTGTGTTGTCGGTGTGTGTGTGTGTTGTCGGTGTGTGTGTGTTTATGTGTTGTCGGTGTGTGTGTGTGTTGTCGGTGTGTGTGTGTGTGTTGTCGGTGTGTGTGTGTGTGTTGTCGGTGTGTGTGT
>NW_027675404.1:600000-612500 GCF_965601325.2 Salmo salar
GTGTTGTCAGTGTGTGTGTGTGTGTTGTCGGTGTGTGTGTGTGTGTGTTGTCGGTGTGTGTGTGTGTTTTGTCAGTGTGTGTGTGTGTGTGTTGTCGGTGTGTGTGTGTGTGTGTTGTCGGTGTGTGTGTTGTCCGAGTGTGTGTGTGTGTGTTGTCGGTGTGTGTGTGTTGCTGGTTTTTGTGTGTGTGTGTTGTCGATGTGTGTGTGTGTGTTGTCGGTGTGTGTGTGTGTGTGTGTGTGTGTGTGTGTTGTCGGTGTGTGTGTGTGTGTGTGTTGTCGGTGTGTTTGTGTGTGTGTGTTGTCGGTGTGTGTGTGTGTGTGTTGTCGGTGTGTGTGTGTGTGTGTTGTCGGTGTGTGTGTGTGTGTGTGTGTTGTCGGTGTGTGTGTGTTGTCGGTGTGTGTGTGTGTGTGTTGTCGGTGTGTGTGTGTGTTGTCAGTGTGTGTGTGTGTGTGTGTGTGTGTGTGTTGTCGGTGTGTGTGTGTGTTGTGTGTGTGTGTGTTGTCGATGTGTGTGTTGTCCGAGTGTGTGTGTGTGTGTGTGTGTGTTGTCGGTGTGTGTGTGTTGTCGGTGTGTGTGTGTGTGTGTTGTCGGTGTGTGTGTGTTGTCGATGTGTGTGTGTGTGTGTGTTATCGGTGTGTGTGTGTGTGTGTTGTCGGTGTGTGTGTGTGTTGTCGGTGTGTGTGTGTGTGTTGTCGGTGTGTGTGTGTGTGGTCGGTGTGTTTGTGTGTGTGTGTTGTCGGTGTGTGTGTGTGTGTTGTCGGTGTGTGTGTGTGTGTTGTCGGTGTGTGTGTGTGTTGTCAGTGTGTGTGTGTGTGTGTTGTCGGTGTGTGTGTGTTTATGTGTTGTCGGTGTGTGTGTGTGTGTGTGTTGTTGGTGTGTGTGTGTGTGTTGTCGGTGTGTGTGTGTGTGTTGTCGGTGTGTGTGTGTGTTGTCGGTGTGTGTGTGTGTGTGTGTGTGTGTGTGTGTGTGTGTGTGTTGTCGGTGTGTGTGTGTGTTGTCAGTGTGTGTGTGTGTGTTGTCGGTGTGTGTGTGTGTGTGTTGTCGGTGTGTGTGTGTGTGTTTTGTCAGTGTGTGTGTGTGTGTGTGTTGTCGGTGTGTGTGTGTGTGTGTTGTCGGTGTGTGTGTTGTCCGAGTGTGTGTGTGTGTGTTGTCGGTGTGTGTGTGTTGCTGGTTTTTGTGTGTGTGTGTTGTCGATGTGTGTGTGTGTGTTGTCGGTGTGTGTGTGTGTGTGTGTGTGTGTGTGTTGTCGGTGTGTGTGTGTGTGTGTGTTGTCGGTGTGTTTGTGTGTGTGTGTTGTCGGTGTGTGTGTGTGTGTGTTGTCGGTGTGTGTGTGTGTGTGTTGTCGGTGTGTGTGTGTGTGTGTGTGTTGTCGGTGTGTGTGTGTTGTCGGTGTGTGTGTGTGTGTGTTGTCGGTGTGTGTGTGTGTGTTGCTGGTTTTTGTGTGTGTGTGTTGTCGATGTGTGTGTGTGTGTTGTCGGTGTGTGTGTGTGTGTGTGTGTGTTGTCGGTGTGTGTGTGTTGTCGGTGTGTTTGTGTGTGTGTGTTGTCGGTGTGTGTGTCTGTGTGTTGTCGGTGTGTGTGTGTGTGTGTGTTGTGTGTGTGTGTGTGTGTTGTCGGTGTGTGTGTGTGTTGTCGGTGAGTGTGTGTTGTCAGTGTGTGTGTGTGTGTGTTGTGTGTGTGTGTGTTGTCGGTGTGTGTGTGTGTGTTGTCGGTGTGTGTGTGTGTGTGTTGTCGGTGTGTGTGTGTGTGTTGTCGGTGTGTGTGTGTGTGTGTGTGTGTGTTGTCGGTGTGTGTGTGTGTGTTGTCGGTGTGTGTGTGTGTGTGTTGTCGGTGTGTGTGTGTGTGGTCGGTGTGTTTGTGTGTGTGTGTGTTGTCGGTGTGTGTGTGTGTGTTGTCGGTGTGTGTGTGTGTGTTGTCGGTGTGTGTGTGTGTGTGTTGTCAGTGTGTGTGTGTGTGTGTTGTCGGTGTGTGTGTGTTTATGTGTTGTCGGTGTGTGTGTGTGTGTTGTCGGTGTGTGTGTGTGTGTTGTTGGTGTGTGTGTGTGTGGTCGGTGTGTTTGTGTGTGTGTGTTGTCGGTGTGTGTGTGTTTGTTGTCGGTGTGTGTGTGTGTGTGTTGTCGGTGTGTGTGTGTGTTGTCAGTGTGTGTGTGTGTGTTGTCGGTGTGTGTGTGTTTATGTGTTGTCGGTGTGTGTGTGTTGTCGGTGTGTGTGTGTGTGTTGTCGGTGTGTGTGTGTGTGTTGTCGGTGTGTGTGTGTGTTGTCGGTGTGTGTGTGTGTGTGTGTGTGTGTGTGTGTGTTGTCGGTGTGTGTGTGTGTTGTCGGTGTGTGTGTGTGTGTTGTCGGTGTGTGTGTGTGTTGTCGGTGTGTGTGTGTGTTGTCAGTGTGTGTGTGTGTGTGTTGTCGGTGTGTGTGTGTGTGTGTTGTCGGTGTGTGTGTGTGTGTTGTGTGTGTGTGTGTTGTCGGTGTGTGTGTGTTGTCCGAGTGTGTGTGTGTGTGTTGTCGGTGTGTGTGTGTGTGTTGCTGGTTTTTGTGTGTGTGTGTTGTCGATGTGTGTGTGTGTGTTGTCGGTGTGTGTGTGTGTGTGTGTGTGTGTGTGTGTGTTGTCGGTGTGTGTGTGTGTGTTGTCGGTGTGTTTGTGTGTGTGTGTTGTCGGTGTGTGTGTGTGTGTGTTGTCGGTGTGTGTGTGTGTGTGTTGTCGGTGTGTGTGTGTGTGTGTTGTCGGTGTGTGTGTGTTGTCGGTGTGTGTGTGTGTGTTGTTTGTGTGTGTGTGTGTGTGTTGTCGGTGTGTGTGTGTGTAGTCGGTGTGTGTGTGTGTGTTGTCGGTGTGTGTGTGTGTGTGTGTTGTCGGTGTGTGTGTGTGTGTGTGTTGTCGGTGTGTGTGTGTGTGTGTTGTGTGTGTGTGTGTTGTCGGTGTGTGTGTGTGTGTGTTGTCGGTGTGTGTGTGTGTGTGTTGTCGGTGTGTGTGTGTGTGTTGTCGGTGTGTGTGTGTGTTGTCGGTGTGTGTGTGTGTGTGTGTGTTATCGGCGTGTGTGTGTGTGTGTTGTCGGTGTGTGTGTGTGTGTGTGTTGTCGGTGTGTGTGTGTGTGTGTGTGTGTGTGTTGTCGGTGTGTGTGTGTTGTCGGTGTGTGTGTGTGTGTTGTCGGTGTGTGTGTGTTGTCGGTGTGTGTGTGTGTGTTGTCGGTGTGTGTGTGTTGTCGATGTGTGTGTGTGTGTTATCGGTGTGTGTGTGTGTGTGTTGTCGGTGTGTGTGTGTGTGTGTGTTGTCGGTGTGTGTGTGTGTTGTCGGTGTGTGTGTGTGTGTGTTGTCGGTGTGTGTGTGTTGTCGGTGTGTGTGTGTGTGTGTTGTCGGTGTGTGTGTGTGTGGTCGGTGTGTTTGTGTGTGTGTGTTGTCGGTGTGTGTGTGTGTGTTGTCGGTGTGTGTGTGTGTGTGTGTTGTCGGTGTGTGTGTGTGTGTTGTCGGTGTGTGTGTGTGTGTGTTGTCAGTGTGTGTGTGTGTGTGTTGTCGGTGTGTGTGTGTTTATGTGTTGTCGGTGTGTGTGTGTGTGTTGTCGGTGTGTGTGTGTGTGTTGTTGGTGTGTGTGTGTGTGGTCGGTGTGTTTGTGTGTGTGTGTTGTCGGTGTGTGTGTGTGTGTTGTCGGTGTGTGTGTGTGTGTTGTCGGTGTGTGTGTGTGTTGTCAGTGTGTGTGTGTGTGTGTTGTCGGTGTGTGTGTGTTTATGTGTTGTCGGTGTGTGTGTGTTGTCGGTGTGTGTGTGTGTGTTGTCGGTGTGTGTGTGTGTGTTGTCGGTGTGTGTGTGTGTTGTCGGTGTGTGTGTGTGTGTGTGTGTGTGTGTGTGTGTGTGTTGTCGGTGTGTGTGTGTGTTGTCGGTGTGTGTGTGTGTGTTGTCGGTGTGTGTGTGTGTGTGTTGTCGGTGTGTGTGTGTGTTGTCAGTGTGTGTGTGTGTGTGTTGTCGGTGTGTGTGTGTGTGTGTTGTCGGTGTGTGTGTGTGTGTTGTGTGTGTGTGTGTTGTCGGTGTGTGTGTGTTGTCCGAGTGTGTGTGTGTGTGTTGTCGGTGTGTGTGTGTGTGTTGCTGGTTTTTGTGTGTGTGTGTTGTCGATGTGTGTGTGTGTGTTGTCGGTGTGTGTGTGTGTGTGTGTGTGTGTGTGTGTGTTGTCGGTGTGTGTGTGTGTGTTGTCGGTGTGTTTGTGTGTGTGTGTTGTCGGTGTGTGTGTGTGTGTGTTGTCGGTGTGTGTGTGTGTGTGTTGTCGGTGTGTGTGTGTGTGTGTTGTCGGTGTGTGTGTGTTGTCGGTGTGTGTGTGTGTGTTGTTTGTGTGTGTGTGTGTGTGTTGTCGGTGTGTGTGTGTGTAGTCGGTGTGTGTGTGTGTGTTGTCGGTGTGTGTGTGTGTGTGTGTTGTCGGTGTGTGTGTGTGTGTGTGTTGTCGGTGTGTGTGTGTGTGTGTGTTGTGTGTGTGTGTGTTGTCGGTGTGTGTGTGTGTGTGTTGTCGGTGTGTGTGTGTGTGTGTTGTCGGTGTGTGTGTGTGTGTTGTCGGTGTGTGTGTGTGTTGTCGGTGTGTGTGTGTGTGTGTGTGTTATCGGTGTGTGTGTGTGTGTGTTGTCGGTGTGTGTGTGTGTGTGTGTTGTCGGTGTGTGTGTGTGTGTGTGTGTGTGTGTTGTCGGTGTGTGTGTGTTGTCGGTGTGTGTGTGTGTGTTGTCGGTGTGTGTGTGTTGTCGGTGTGTGTGTGTGTGTTGTCGGTGTGTGTGTGTTGTCGATGTGTGTGTGTGTGTGTGTTATCGGTGTGTGTGTGTGTGTGTTGTCGGTGTGTGTGTGTGTGTGTGTTGTCGGTGTGTGTGTGTGTTGTCGGTGTGTGTGTGTGTGTGTTGTCGGTGTGTGTGTGTTGTCGGTGTGTGTGTGTGTGTGTTGTCGGTGTGTGTGTGTGTGGTCGGTGTGTTTGTGTGTGTGTGTTGTCGGTGTGTGTGTGTGTGTTGTCGGTGTGTGTGTGTGTGTTGTCGGTGTGTGTGTGTGTGTGTTGTCAGTGTGTGTGTGTTTATGTGTTGTCGGTGTGTGTGTGTGTGTTGTCGGTGTGTGTGTGTGTGTGTTGTCGGTGTGTGTGTGTGTGGTCGGTGTGTTTGTGTGTGTGTGTTGTCGGTGTGTGTGTGTGTGTTGTCGGTGTGTGTGTGTGTGTTGTCGGTGTGTGTGTTGTCAGTGTGTGTGTGTGCGTGTTGTCGGTGTGTGTGTGTTTATGTGTTGTCGGTGTGTGTGTGTGTTGTCGGTGTGTGTGTGTGTGTTGTCGGTGTGTGTGTGTGTGTTGTCGGTGTGTGTGTGTTGTCGGTGTGTGTGTGTGTGTGTGTTGTCGGTGTGTGTGTGTTGTCGGTGTGTGTGTGTGTGTTGTCGGTGTGTGTGTGTTGTCGAGGTGTGTGTGTGTGTGTGTTATCGGTGTGTGTGTGTGTGTGTTGTCGGTGTGTGTGTGTGTGTGTGTGTTGTCGGTGTGTGTGTGTGTGTTGTCGGTGTGTGTGTGTGTGTGTTTTCGGTGTGTGTGTGTTGTCGGTGTGTGTGTGTGTGTGTTGTCGGTGTGTGTGTGTTGTCGATGTGTGTGTGTGTGTGTGTTATCGGTGTGTGTGTGTGTGTGTTGTCGGTGTGTGTGTGTGTGTGTGTGTGTGTTGTCGGTGTGTGTGTGTGTGTTGTCGGTGTGTGTGTGTGTGTGTTGTCGGTGTGTGTGTGTGTGGTCGGTGTGTTTGTGTGTGTGTGTTGTCGGTGTCTGTGTGTGTGTTGTCGGTGTGTGTGTGTGTGTTGTCGGTGTGTGT
Source organism: Salmo salar (assembly GCF_965601325.2). Classification (NCBI taxonomy): domain Eukaryota; kingdom Metazoa; phylum Chordata; class Actinopteri; order Salmoniformes; family Salmonidae; genus Salmo; species Salmo salar. Next base: position 605,782 of record NW_027675404.1, read on the forward strand.
GTGTGTGTGTGTTGTCGGTGTGTGTGTGTGTGGTCGGTGTGTTTGTGTGTGTGTGTTGTCGGTGTGTGTGTGTGTGTTGTCGGTGTGTGTGTGTGTGTTGTCGGTGTGTGGGTGTGTTGTCAGTGTGTGTGTGTGTGTGTTGTCGGTGTGTGTGTGTTTATGTGTTGTCGGTGTGTGTGTGTGTTGTCGGTGTGTGTGTGTGTGTTGTAGTGTGTGTGTGTGTGTGTTGTCGGTGTGTGTGTGTGTTGTCAGTGTGTGTGTGTGTGTGTTGTCGGTGTGTGTGTGTGTGTGTTGTCGGTGTGTGTGTGTGTGTTGTGTGTGTGTGTGTTGTCGGTGTGTGTGTGTTGTCCGAGTGTGTGTGTGTGTGTTGTCGGTGTGTGTGTGTGTGTTGCTGGTTTTTGTGTGTGTGTGTTGTCGATGTGTGTGTGTGTGTTGTCGGTGTGTGTGTGTGTGTGTGTGTGTGTGTGTGTGTGTGTTGTCGGTGTGTGTGTGTGTGTGTTGTGTGTGTGTGTGTGTGTGTTGTGTGTGTGTGTGTTGTCGGTGTGTGTGTGTTGTCCGAGTGTGTGTGTGTGTGTTGTCGGTGTGTGTGTGTGTGTTGCTGGTTTTTGTGTGTGTGTGTTGTCGATGTGTGTGTGTGTGTTGTCGGTGTGTGTGTGTGTGTGTGTGTGTGTGTGTGTTGTCGGTGTGTGTGTGTGTGTTGTCGGTGTGTTTGTGTGTGTGTGTTGTCGGTGTGTGTGTGTGTGTGTTGTCGGTGTGTGTGTGTGTGTGTTGTCGGTGTGTGTGTGTGTGTGTGTGTTGTCGGTGTGTGTGTGTTGTCGGTGTGTGTGTGTGTGTTGTCGGTGTGTGTGTGTGTGTGTTGTCGGTATGTGTGTGTGTAGTCGGTGTGTGTGTGTGTGTTGTCGGTGTGTGTGTGTGTGTGTGTTGTCGGTGTGTGTGTGTGTGTGTTGTCGGTGTGTGTGTGTGTGTGTTGTGTGTGTGTGTGTTGTCGGTGTGTGTGTGTGTGTGTTGTCGGTGTGTGTGTGTGTGTGTTGTCGGTGTGTGTCTGTGTGTTGTTGGTGTGTGTGTGTGTTGTCGGTGTGTGTGTGTGTGTGTGTGTTATCGGTGTGTGTGTGTGTGTGTTGTCGGTGTGTGTGTGTGTGTGTGTTGTCGGTGTGTGTGTGTGTGTGTGTGTGTGTGTTGTCGGTGTGTGTGTGTTGTCGGTGTGTGTGTGTGTGTGTGTGTGTGTTGTCGGTGTGTGTGTGTTGTCGGTGTGTGTGTGTGTGTTGTCGGTGTGTGTGTGTTGTCGATGTGTGTGTGTGTGTGTGTTATCGGTGTGTGTGTGTGTGTGTTGTCGGTGTGTGTGTGTGTGTGTTTGTGTGTGTGTTGTCGGTGTGTGTGTGTGTTGTCGGTGTGTGTGTGTGTGTGTTGCCGGTGTGTGTGTGTTGTCGGTGTGTGTGTGTGTGTGTTGTCGGTGTGTGTGTGTTGTCGATGTGTGTGTGTGTGTGTGTTATCGGTGTGTGTGTGTGTGTGTTGTCGGTGTGTGTGTGTGTGTGTGTGTGTTGTCGGTGTGTGTGTGTGTGTTGTCGGTGTGTGTGTGTGTGTGTTGTCGGTGTGTGTGTGTGTGGTCGGTGTGTTTGTGTGTGTGTGTGTTGTCGGTGTCTGTGTGTGTTGTCGGTGTGTGTGTGTGTGTGTTGTCGGTGTGTGTATGTGTGTTGTCGGTGTGTGTCTGTGTTGTCGGTGTGTGTGTGTGTGTGTGTGTGTGTGTTATCAGTGTGTGTGTGTGTGTGTTGTCGGTGTGTGTGTGTGTGTGTGTGTTGTCGGTGTGTGTGTGTGTGTTGTCGGTGTGTGTGTGTTGTCGGTGTGTGTGTGTGTGTTGTCGGTGTGTGTGTGTTGTCGGTGTGTGTGTGTGTGTTGTCGGTTTGTGTGTGTTGTCGATGTGTGTGTGTGTGTGTTATCGGTGTGTGTGTGTGTGTGTTGTCGGTGTGTGTGTGTGTGTGTGTGTGTGTTGTCGGTGTGTGTGTGTGTGTTGTCGGTGTGTGTGTGTTGTCGATGTGTGTGTGTGTGTGTGTTATCGGTGTGTGTGTGTGTGTGTTGTCGGTGTGTGTGTGTGTGTGTTTGTGTGTGTGTTGTCGGTGTGTGTGTGTGTTGTCGGTGTGTGTGTGTGTGTGTTGCCGGTGTGTGTGTGTTGTCGGTGTGTGTGTGTGTGTGTTGTCGGTGTGTGTGTGTTGTCGATGTGTGTGTGTGTGTGTGTTATCGGTGTGTGTGTGTGTGTGTTGTCGGTGTGTGTGTGTGTGTGTGTGTGTTGTCGGTGTGTGTGTGTGTGTTGTCGGTGTGTGTGTGTGTGTGTTGTCGGTGTGTGTGTGTGTGGTCGGTGTGTTTGTGTGTGTGTGTGTTGTCGGTGTGTGTGTGTGTGTTGTCGGTGTGTGTGTGTGTGTTGTCGGTGTGTGTGTGTGTGTGTTGTCAGTGTGTGTGTGTGTGTGTTGTCGGTGTGTGTGTGTTTATGTGTTGTCGGTGTGTGTTTGTGTGTGTTGTCGGTGTGTGTGTGTGTGTTGTCGGTGTGTGTGTGTGTTGTCGGTGTGTGTGTGTGTTGTCGGTGTGTGTGTGTGTGTGTGTGTGTGTTGTCGGTGTGTGTGTGTGTGTGTTGTCGGTGTGTGTGTGTGTGTGTGTGTTGTCGGTGTGTGTGTGTGTGTGTTGTCGGTGTGTGTGTGTGTGTGTTGTCAGTGTGTGTGTGTGTTGTCGGTGTGTGTGTGTGTGTGTTGTCGGTGTGTGTGTGTGTGTTGTGTGTGTGTGTGTTGTCGGTGTGTGTGTTGTCCGAGTGTGTGTGTGTGTGTGTGTTGTCGGTGTGTGTGTGTTGTCGGTGTGTGTGTGTGTGTGTGTGTTGTCGGTGTGTGTGTGTGTGTGTGTGTGTGTATGTTGTCGGTGTGTGTGTGTGTTGTCGGTGTGTGTGTGTGTGTGTTGTCAGTGTGTGTGTGTGTTGTCGGTGTGTGTGTGTGTGTGCTGTCGGTGTGTGTGTGTTGTCGGTGTGTGTGTGTGTTGTCGGTGTGTGTGTGTGTGTGTTGTCAGTGTGTGTGTGTGTGTGTGTTGTCGGTGTGTGTGTGTTTATGTGTTGTCGATGTGTGTGTGTGTGTGTTGTCGGTGTGTGTGTGTGTTGTCGGTGTGTATGTGTGTGTGTGTGTGTGTGTGTTGTCGGTGTGTGTGTGTGTTGTCGGTGTGTGTGTGTTTATGTGTTGTCGGTGTGTGTGTGTGTGTGTTGTCGGTGTGTGTGTGTGTGTTGTCGGTGTGTGTGTTGTCGGTGTGTGTGTGTGTGTTGTCGGTGTGTGTGTGTGTGTGTTGTCGGTGTGTGTGTGTGTTGTCGGTGTGTGTGTGTGTGTGTTGGTGTGTGTGTGTTGTCGGTGTCTGTGTGTGTTGTCGGTGTGTGTGTGTGTGTGTTGTCGGTGTGTGTATGTGTGTTGTCGGTGTGTGTCTGTGTTGTCGGTGTGTGTGTGTGTGTGTGTGTGTTATCAGTGTGTGTGTGTGTGTGTTGTCGGTGTGTGTGTGTGTGTGTGTGTTGTCGGTGTGTGTGTGTGTGTTGTCGGTGTGTGTGTGTTGTCGGTGTGTGTGTGTGTGTGTGTTGTCGGTGTGTGTGTGTTGTCGGTGTGTGTGTGTGTGTTGTCGGTGTGTGTGTGTTGTCGATGTGTGTGTGTGTGTGTTATCGGTGTGTGTGTGTGTGTGTTGTCGGTGTGTGTGTGTGTGTGTGTGTGTGTTGTCGGTGTGTGTGTGTGTGTTGTCGGTGTGTGTGTGTGTGTGTTGTCGGTGTGTGTGTGTTGTCGGTGTGTGTGTGTGTGTGTTGTCGGTGTGTGTGTGTTGTCGATGTGTGTGTGTGTGTGTGTTATCGGTGTGTGTGTGTGTGTGTTGTCGGTGTGTGTGTGTGTGTGTGTGTGTTTTGTCGGTGTGTGTGTGTGTAATGTCGGTGTGTGTGTGTGTGTGTGTTGTCGGTGTGTGTGTGTGTGGTCGGTGTGTTTGTGTGTGTGTGTTGTCGGTGTGTGTGTGTGTGTTGTCGGTGTGTGTGTGTGTGTTGTCGGTGTGTGTGTGTGTGTGTTGTCAGTGTGTGTGTGTGTGTGTTGTCGGTGTGTGTGTGTTTATGTGTTGTCGGTGTGTGTGTGTGTGTGTTGTCGGTGTGTGTGTGTGTGTGTGTGTGTGTGTGTGTGTGTGTGTTGTCGGTGTGTGTGTGTGTTGTCGGTGTGTGTGTGTGTGTTGTCGGTGTGTGTGTGTGTGTGTTGTCGGTGTGTGTGTGTGTGTGTTGTCAGTGTGTGTGTGTGTGTGTTGTCGGTGTGTGTGTGTGTTGTCGGTGTGTGTGTGTGTGTTGTGTGTGTGTGTGTTGTCGGTGTGTGTGTTGTCCGAGTGTTTGTGTGTGTGTGTGTGTGTTGTCGGTGTGTGTGTGTTGTCGGTGTGTGTGTGTGTGTGTGTGTGTGTGTGTGTGTTGTCGGTGTGTGTGTGTGTGTGTATGTTGTCGGTGTGTGTGTGTGTGTGTTGTCAGTGTGTGTGTGTGTGTGTGTTGTCGCTGTGTGTGTGTTTATGTGTTGTCGGTGTGTGTGTGTGTGTGTTGTCGGTGTGTGTGTGTGTGTTGTCGGTGTGTGTGTGTGTGTTGTCGGTGTGTGTGTGTGTTGTCGGTGTGTGTGTGTGTGTGTGTGTGTTTTGTCGGTGTGTGTGTGTGTAATGTCGGTGTGTGTGTGTGTGTGTGTTGTCGGTGTGTGTGTGTGTGGTCGGTGTGTTTGTGTGTGTGTGTTGTCGGTGTGTGTGTGTGTGTTGTCGGTGTGTGTGTGTGTGTTGTCGGTGTGTGTGTGTGTGTGTTGTCAGTGTGTGTGTGTGTGTGTTGTCGGTGTGTGTGTGTTTATGTGTTGTCGGTGTGTGTGTGTGTGTGTTGTCGGTGTGTGTGTGTGTGTGTGTGTGTGTGTGTGTGTGTGTGTTGTCGGTGTGTGTGTGTGTTGTCGGTGTGTGTGTGTGTGTTGTCGGTGTGTGTGTGTGTGTGTTGTCGGTGTGTGTGTGTGTGTGTTGTCAGTGTGTGTGTGTGTGTGTTGTCGGTGTGTGTGTGTGTTGTCGGTGTGTGTGTGTGTGTTGTGTGTGTGTGTGTTGTCGGTGTGTGTGTTGTCCGAGTGTTTGTGTGTGTGTGTGTGTGTTGTCGGTGTGTGTGTGTTGTCGGTGTGTGTGTGTGTGTGTGTGTGTGTGTGTGTGTTGTCGGTGTGTGTGTGTGTGTGTATGTTGTCGGTGTGTGTGTGTGTGTGTTGTCAGTGTGTGTGTGTGTGTGTGTTGTCGCTGTGTGTGTGTTTATGTGTTGTCGGTGTGTGTGTGTGTGTGTTGTCGGTGTGTGTGTGTGTGTTGTCGGTGTGTGTGTGTGTGTTGTCGGTGTGTGTGTGTGTTGTCGGTGTGTGTGTGTGTGTGTGTGTGTGTGTGTGTGTGTTGTCGGTGTGTGTGTGTGTAATGTCGGTGTGTGTGTGTGTGTGTGTGTGTTGTCGGTGTGTGTGTGTGTGTTGTCGGTGTGTGTGTGTGTGTGTGTGTGTTTTGTCGGTGTGTGTGTGTGTAATGTCGGTGTGTGTGTGTGTGTGTGTTGTCGGTGTGTGTGTGTGTGGTCGGTGTGTTTGTGTGTGTGTGTTGTCGGTGTGTGTGTGTGTGTGTTGTCAGTGTGTGTGTGTGTGTGTGTTGTCGCTGTGTGTGTGTTTATGTGTTGTCGGTGTGTGTGTGTGTGTGTTGTCGGTGTGTGTGTGTGTGTTGTCGGTGTGTGTGTGTGTGTTGTCGGTGTGTGTGTGTGTTGTCGGTGTGTGTGTGTGTGTGTGTGTGTGTGTGTGTGTGTTGTCGGTGTGTGTGTTTGTTGTCGGTGTGTGTGTTGTCGGTGTGTGTGTGTGTGTTTTGTCGGTGTGTGTGTGTGTGTGTTGTCAGTGTGTGTGTGTGTGTGTTGTCGGTGTGTGTGTGTGTGTGTTGTCGGTGTGTGTGTGTGTGTTGTGTGTGTGTGTGTTGTCGGTGTGTGTGTTGTCCGAGTGTGTGTGTGTGTGTGTGTGTGTGTTGTCGGTGTGTGTGTGTGTGTGTGTGTGTGTGTGTTGTCGGTGTGTGTGTGTGTGTGTTGTCGGTGTGTGTGTGTGTGTGTGTGTTGTCGGTGTGTGTGTATTGTCGGTGTGTGTGTGTGTGTTGTCGGTGTGTGTGTGTGTGTTGTCAGTGTGTGTGTGTGTGTGTTGTCGGTGTGTGTGTGTTTATGTGTTGTCGGTGTGTGTGTGTGTGTGTTGTCGGTGTGTGTGTGTGTTGTCGGTGTGTATGTGTGTGTGTGTGTGTGTGTGTTGTCGGTGTGTGTGTGTGTTGTCGGTGTGTGTGTGTTTATGTGTTGTCGGTGTGTGTGTGTGTGTGTTGTCGGTGTGTGTGTGTGTTGTCGGTGTGTGTGTGTTTATGTGTTGTCGGTGTGTGTGTGTGTGTGTTGTCGGTGTGTGTGTGTGTTGTCGGTGTGTGTGTGTTTATGTGTTGTCGGTGTGTGTGTGTGTGTGTTGTCGGTGTGTGTGTGTGTGTTGTCGGTGTGTGTGTGTGTGTTGTCGGTGTGTGTGTGTGTTGTCGGTGTGTGTGTGTGTGTGTTGTCGGTGTGTGTGTGTGTGTGTTGTCGGTGTGTGTGTGTGTTGTCGGTGTGTGTGTGTGTGTGTTGTGTGTGTGTGTGTTGTCGGTGTGTGTGTGTGTGTGTTGTCGGTGTGTGTGTGTGTGTGTTGTCGGTGTGTGTGTGTGTGTTG
>NW_027675404.1:615000-625000 GCF_965601325.2 Salmo salar
GTTGTCGGTGTGTGTGTGTGTGTGTGTGTGTGTGTGTTGTCGGTGTGTGTGTGTGTTGTCGGTGTGTGTGTGTGTGTGTGTTGTCGGTGTGTGTGTGTGTGTGTTGTCGGTGTGTGTGTGTGTGTGTGTTGTCAGTGTGTGTGTGTGTGTGTTGTCGGTGTGTGTGTGTGTGTGTTGTCGGTGTGTGTGTGTGTGTTGTGTGTGTGTGTGTTGTCGGTGTGTGTGTGTTGTCCGAGTGTGTGTGTGTGTGTTGTCGGTGTGTGTGTGTGTGTTGCTGGTTTTTGTGTGTGTGTGTTGTCGATGTGTGTGTGTGTGTTGTCGGTGTGTGTGTGTGTGTGTGTGTGTGTTGTCGGTGTGTGTGTGTGTGTTGTGTGTGTGTGTGTTGTGTGTGTGTGTGTTGTCGGTGTGTGTGTGTTGTCCGAGTGTGTGTGTGTGTGTTGTCGGTGTGTGTGTGTGTGTTGCTGGTTTTTGTGTGTGTGTGTTGTCGATGTGTGTGTGTGTGTTGTCGGTGTGTGTGTGTGTGTGTGTGTGTGTGTGTGTGTGTGTGTGTGTGTTGTCGGTGTGTGTGTGTGTGTTGTCGGTGTGTTTGTGTGTGTGTGTTGTCGGTGTGTGTGTGTGTGTGTTGTCGGTGTGTGTGTGTGTGTGTTGTCGGTGTGTGTGTGTGTGTGTGTGTTGTCGGTGTGTGTGTGTTGTCGGTGTGTGTGTGTGTGTTGTCGGTGTGTGTGTGTGTGTGTTGTCGGTATGTGTGTGTGTAGTCGGTGTGTGTGTGTGTGTTGTCGGTGTGTGTGTGTGTGTGTGTTGTCGGTGTGTGTGTGTGTGTGTTGTCGGTGTGTGTGTGTGTGTGTTGTGTGTGTGTGTGTTGTCGGTGTGTGTGTGTGTGTGTTGTCGGTGTGTGTGTGTGTGTGTTGTCGGTGTGTGTCTGTGTGTTGTTGGTGTGTGTGTGTGTTGTCGGTGTGTGTGTGTGTGTGTTATCGGTGTGTGTGTGTGTGTGTTGTCGGTGTGTGTGTGTGTGTGTGTTGTCGGTGTGTGTGTGTGTGTGTGTGTGTGTGTTGTCGGTGTGTGTGTGTTGTCGGTGTGTGTGTGTGTGTGTGTGTGTTGTCGGTGTGTGTGTGTTGTCGGTGTGTGTGTGTGTGTTGTCGGTGTGTGTGTGTTGTCGATGTGTGTGTGTGTGTGTGTTATCGGTGTGTGTGTGTGTGTGTTGTCGGTGTGTGTGTGTGTGTGTTTGTGTGTGTGTTGTCGGTGTGTGTGTGTGTTGTCGGTGTGTGTGTGTGTGTGTTGCCGGTGTGTGTGTGTTGTCGGTGTGTGTGTGTGTGTGTTGTCGGTGTGTGTGTGTTGTCGATGTGTGTGTGTGTGTGTGTTATCGGTGTGTGTGTGTGTGTGTTGTCGGTGTGTGTGTGTGTGTGTGTGTGTTGTCGGTGTGTGTGTGTGTGTTGTCGGTGTGTGTGTGTGTGTGTTGTCGGTGTGTGTGTGTGTGGTCGGTGTGTTTGTGTGTGTGTGTGTTGTCGGTGTGTGTGTGTGTGTTGTCGGTGTGTGTGTGTGTGTTGTCGGTGTGTGTGTGTGTGTGTTGTCAGTGTGTGTGTGTGTGTGTTGTCGGTGTGTGTGTGTTTATGTGTTGTCGGTGTGTGTTTGTGTGTGTTGTCGGTGTGTGTGTGTGTGTTGTCGGTGTGTGTGTGTGTTGTCGGTGTGTGTGTGTGTTGTCGGTGTGTGTGTGTGTGTGTGTGTGTTGTCGGTGTGTGTGTGTGTGTGTGTGTTGTCGGTGTGTGTGTGTGTGTGTTGTCGGTGTGTGTGTGTGTGTGTTGTCGGTGTGTGTGTGTGTGTGTTGTCAGTGTGTGTGTGTGTGTGTTGTCGGTGTGTGTGTGTGTGTGTTGTCGGTGTGTGTGTGTGTGTTGTGTGTGTGTGTGTTGTCGGTGTGTGTGTTGTCCGAGTGTGTGTGTGTGTGTGTGTTGTCGGTGTGTGTGTGTTGTCGGTGTGTGTGTGTGTGTGTGTGTTGTCGGTGTGTGTGTGTGTGTGTGTGTGTGTATGTTGTCGGTGTGTGTGTGTGTTGTCGGTGTGTGTGTGTGTGTGTTGTCAGTGTGTGTGTGTGTTGTCGGTGTGTGTGTGTGTGTGTGTGTTGTCGGTGTGTGTGTGTGTGTGTGCTGTCGGTGTGTGTGTGTTGTCGGTGTGTGTGTGTGTTGTCGGTGTGTGTGTGTGTGTGTTGTCAGTGTGTGTGTGTGTGTGTGTTGTCGGTGTGTGTGTGTTTATGTGTTGTCGATGTGTGTGTGTGTGTGTTGTCGGTGTGTGTGTGTGTTGTCGGTGTGTATGTGTGTGTGTGTGTGTGTGTGTTGTCGGTGTGTGTGTGTGTTGTCGGTGTGTGTGTGTTTATGTGTTGTCGGTGTGTGTGTGTGTGTGTTGTCGGTGTGTGTGTGTGTGTTGTCGGTGTGTGTGTGTGTGTTGTCGGTGTGTGTGTTGTCGGTGTGTGTGTGTGTGTTGTCGGTGTGTGTGTGTGTGTGTTGTCGGTGTGTGTGTGTGTTGTCGGTGTGTGTGTGTGTGTGTTGTGTGTGTGTGTGTTGTCGGTGTGTGTGTGTGTTGTCGGTGTGTGTGTGTGTGTGTTGTCGGTGTGTGTATGTGTGTTGTCGGTGTGTGTCTGTGTTGTCGGTGTGTGTGTGTGTGTGTGTGTGTGTGTTATCAGTGTGTGTGTGTGTGTGTTGTCGGTGTGTGTGTGTGTGTGTGTGTTGTCGGTGTGTGTGTGTGTGTTGTCGGTGTGTGTGTGTTGTCGGTGTGTGTGTGTGTGTGTGTTGTCGGTGTGTGTGTGTTGTCGGTGTGTGTGTGTGTGTTGTCGGTGTGTGTGTGTTGTCGATGTGTGTGTGTGTGTGTTATCGGTGTGTGTGTGTGTGTGTTGTCGGTGTGTGTGTGTGTGTGTGTGTGTGTTGTCGGTGTGTGTGTGTGTGTTGTCGGTGTGTGTGTGTGTGTGTTGTCGGTGTGTGTGTGTTGTCGGTGTGTGTGTGTGTGTGTTGTCGGTGTGTGTGTGTTGTCGATGTGTGTGTGTGTGTGTGTTATCGGTGTGTGTGTGTGTGTGTTGTCGGTGTGTGTGTGTGTGTGTGTGTGTTTTGTCGGTGTGTGTGTGTGTAATGTCGGTGTGTGTGTGTGTGTGTGTTGTCGGTGTGTGTGTGTGTGGTCGGTGTGTTTGTGTGTGTGTGTTGTCGGTGTGTGTGTGTGTGTTGTCGGTGTGTGTGTGTGTGTTGTCGGTGTGTGTGTGTGTGTGTTGTCAGTGTGTGTGTGTGTGTGTTGTCGGTGTGTGTGTGTTTATGTGTTGTCGGTGTGTGTGTGTGTGTGTTGTCGGTGTGTGTGTGTGTGTGTGTGTGTGTGTGTGTGTTGTCGGTGTGTGTGTGTGTTGTCGGTGTGTGTGTGTGTGTTGTCGGTGTGTGTGTGTGTGTGTTGTCGGTGTGTGTGTGTGTGTGTTGTCAGTGTGTGTGTGTGTGTGTTGTCGGTGTGTGTGTGTGTTGTCGGTGTGTGTGTGTGTGTTGTGTGTGTGTGTGTTGTCGGTGTGTGTGTTGTCCGAGTGTTTGTGTGTGTGTGTGTGTGTTGTCGGTGTGTGTGTGTTGTCGGTGTGTGTGTGTGTGTGTGTGTGTGTGTGTGTTGTCGGTGTGTGTGTGTGTATGTTGTCGGTGTGTGTGTGTGTGTGTTGTCAGTGTGTGTGTGTGTGTGTTGTCGCTGTGTGTGTGTTTATGTGTTGTCGGTGTGTGTGTGTGTGTTGTCGGTGTGTGTGTGTGTGTTGTCGGTGTGTGTGTGTGTGTTGTCGGTGTGTGTGTGTGTTGTCGGTGTGTGTGTGTGTGTGTGTGTGTGTGTGTGTTGTCGGTGTGTGTGTTTGTTGTCGGTGTGTGTGTGTGTGTTGTCGGTGTGTGTGTGTGTGTTTTGTCGGTGTGTGTGTGTGTGTGTTGTCAGTGTGTGTGTGTGTGTGTTGTCGGTGTGTGTGTGTGTGTGTTGTCGGTGTGTGTGTGTGTGTTGTGTGTGTGTGTGTTGTCGGTGTGTGTGTTGTCCGAGTGTGTGTGTGTGTGTGTGTGTGTGTTGTCGGTGTGTGTGTGTGTGTGTGTGTGTGTTGTCGGTGTGTGTGTGTGTGTGTTGTCGGTGTGTGTGTGTGTGTGTGTGTTGTCGGTGTGTGTGTATTGTCGGTGTGTGTGTGTGTGTTGTCGGTGTGTGTGTGTGTGTTGTCAGTGTGTGTGTGTGTGTGTTGTCGGTGTGTGTGTGTTTATGTGTTGTCGGTGTGTGTGTGTGTGTGTTGTCGGTGTGTGTGTGTGTTGTCGGTGTGTATGTGTGTGTGTGTGTGTGTGTGTTGTCGGTGTGTGTGTGTGTTGTCGGTGTGTGTGTGTGTGTGTGTTGTGTGTGTGTGTGTTGTCGGTGTGTGTGTGTGTTGCCGGTGTGTGTGTGTGTGTTGTCGGTGTGTGTTTGTGTGTGTTGTCGGTGTGTGTGTGTGTGTTGTCGGTGTGTGTGTGTGTGTTGTCGGTGTGTGTGTGTGTTGTCGGTGTGTGTGTGTGTGTGTGTGTGTGTGTTGTCGGTGTGTGTGTGTGTTGTCGGTGTGTGTGTGTGTGTTGTCGGTGTGTGTGTGTGTGTGTTGTCGGTGTGTGTGTGTGTGTGTGTTGTCAGTGTGTGTGTGTGTGTGTTGTCGGTGTGTGTGTGTGTGTGTTGTCGGTGTGTGTGTGTGTGTTGTGTGTGTGTGTGTTGTCGGTGTGTGTGTGTTGTCCGAGTGTGTGTGTGTGTGTTGTCGGTGTGTGTGTGTGTGTTGCTGGTTTTTGTGTGTGTGTGTTGTCGATGTGTGTGTGTGTGTTGTCGGTGTGTGTGTGTGTGTGTGTGTGTGTTGTCGGTGTGTGTGTGTGTGTTGTGTGTGTGTGTGTTGTGTGTGTGTGTGTTGTCGGTGTGTGTGTGTTGTCCGAGTGTGTGTGTGTGTGTTGTCGGTGTGTGTGTGTGTGTTGCTGGTTTTTGTGTGTGTGTGTTGTCGATGTGTGTGTGTGTGTTGTCGGTGTGTGTGTGTGTGTGTGTGTGTGTGTGTGTGTGTGTGTGTGTGTTGTCGGTGTGTGTGTGTGTGTTGTCGGTGTGTTTGTGTGTGTGTGTTGTCGGTGTGTGTGTGTGTGTGTTGTCGGTGTGTGTGTGTGTGTGTTGTCGGTGTGTGTGTGTGTGTGTGTGTTGTCGGTGTGTGTGTGTTGTCGGTGTGTGTGTGTGTGTTGTCGGTGTGTGTGTGTGTGTGTTGTCGGTATGTGTGTGTGTAGTCGGTGTGTGTGTGTGTGTTGTCGGTGTGTGTGTGTGTGTGTGTTGTCGGTGTGTGTGTGTGTGTGTTGTCGGTGTGTGTGTGTGTGTGTTGTGTGTGTGTGTGTTGTCGGTGTGTGTGTGTGTGTGTTGTCGGTGTGTGTGTGTGTGTGTTGTCGGTGTGTGTCTGTGTGTTGTTGGTGTGTGTGTGTGTTGTCGGTGTGTGTGTGTGTGTGTTATCGGTGTGTGTGTGTGTGTGTTGTCGGTGTGTGTGTGTGTGTGTGTTGTCGGTGTGTGTGTGTGTGTGTGTGTGTGTGTTGTCGGTGTGTGTGTGTTGTCGGTGTGTGTGTGTGTGTGTGTGTGTTGTCGGTGTGTGTGTGTTGTCGGTGTGTGTGTGTGTGTTGTCGGTGTGTGTGTGTTGTCGATGTGTGTGTGTGTGTGTGTTATCGGTGTGTGTGTGTGTGTGTTGTCGGTGTGTGTGTGTGTGTGTTTGTGTGTGTGTTGTCGGTGTGTGTGTGTGTTGTCGGTGTGTGTGTGTGTGTGTTGCCGGTGTGTGTGTGTTGTCGGTGTGTGTGTGTGTGTGTTGTCGGTGTGTGTGTGTTGTCGATGTGTGTGTGTGTGTGTGTTATCGGTGTGTGTGTGTGTGTGTTGTCGGTGTGTGTGTGTGTGTGTGTGTGTTGTCGGTGTGTGTGTGTGTGTTGTCGGTGTGTGTGTGTGTGTGTTGTCGGTGTGTGTGTGTGTGGTCGGTGTGTTTGTGTGTGTGTGTGTTGTCGGTGTGTGTGTGTGTGTTGTCGGTGTGTGTGTGTGTGTTGTCGGTGTGTGTGTGTGTGTGTTGTCAGTGTGTGTGTGTGTGTGTTGTCGGTGTGTGTGTGTTTATGTGTTGTCGGTGTGTGTTTGTGTGTGTTGTCGGTGTGTGTGTGTGTGTTGTCGGTGTGTGTGTGTGTTGTCGGTGTGTGTGTGTGTTGTCGGTGTGTGTGTGTGTGTGTGTGTGTTGTCGGTGTGTGTGTGTGTGTGTGTGTTGTCGGTGTGTGTGTGTGTGTGTGTGTTGTCGGTGTGTGTGTGTGTGTGTTGTCGGTGTGTGTGTGTGTGTGTTGTCAGTGTGTGTGTGTGTGTGTTGTCGGTGTGTGTGTGTGTGTGTTGTCGGTGTGTGTGTGTGTGTTGTGTGTGTGTGTGTTGTCGGTGTGTGTGTTGTCCGAGTGTGTGTGTGTGTGTGTGTTGTCGGTGTGTGTGTGTTGTCGGTGTGTGTGTGTGTGTGTGTGTTGTCGGTGTGTGTGTGTGTGTGTGTGTGTGTATGTTGTCGGTGTGTGTGTGTGTTGTCGGTGTGTGTGTGTGTGTGTTGTCAGTGTGTGTGTGTGTTGTCGGTGTGTGTGTGTGTGTGTGTGTTGTCGGTGTGTGTGTGTGTGTGTGCTGTCGGTGTGTGTGTGTTGTCGGTGTGTGTGTGTGTTGTCGGTGTGTGTGTGTGTGTGTTGTCAGTGTGTGTGTGTGTGTGTGTTGTCGGTGTGTGTGTGTTTATGTGTTGTCGATGTGTGTGTGTGTGTGTTGTCGGTGTGTGTGTGTGTTGTCGGTGTGTATGTGTGTGTGTGTGTGTGTGTGTTGTCGGTGTGTGTGTGTGTTGTCGGTGTGTGTGTGTTTATGTGTTGTCGGTGTGTGTGTGTGTGTGTTGTCGGTGTGTGTGTGTGTGTTGTCGGTGTGTGTGTGTGTGTTGTCGGTGTGTGTGTTGTCGGTGTGTGTGTGTGTGTTGTCGGTGTGTGTGTGTGTGTGTTGTCGGTGTGTGTGTGTGTTGTCGGTGTGTGTGTGTGTGTGTTGTGTGTGTGTGTGTTGTCGGTGTGTGTGTGTGTTGTCGGTGTGTGTGTGTGTGTGTTGTCGGTGTGTGTATGTGTGTTGTCGGTGTGTGTCTGTGTTGTCGGTGTGTGTGTGTGTGTGTGTGTGTGTGTTATCAGTGTGTGTGTGTGTGTGTTGTCGGTGTGTGTGTGTGTGTGTGTGTTGTCGGTGTGTGTGTGTGTGTTGTCGGTGTGTGTGTGTTGTCGGTGTGTGTGTGTGTGTGTGTTGTCGGTGTGTGTGTGTTGTCGGTGTGTGTGTGTGTGTTGTCGGTGTGTGTGTGTTGTCGATGTGTGTGTGTGTGTTATCGGTGTGTGTGTGTGTGTGTTGTCGGTGTGTGTGTGTGTGTGTGTGTGTGTTGTCGGTGTGTGTGTGTGTGTTGTCGGTGTGTGTGTGTGTGTGTTGTCGGTGTGTGTGTGTTGTCGGTGTGTGTGTGTGTGTGTTGTCGGTGTGTGTGTGTTGTCGATGTGTGTGTGTGTGTGTGTTATCGGTGTGTGTGTGTGTGTGTTGTCGGTGTGTGTGTGTGTGTGTGTGTGTTTTGTCGGTGTGTGTGTGTGTAATGTCGGTGTGTGTGTGTGTGTGTGTTGTCGGTGTGTGTGTGTGTGGTCGGTGTGTTTGTGTGTGTGTGTTGTCGGTGTGTGTGTGTGTGTTGTCGGTGTGTGTGTGTGTGTTGTCGGTGTGTGTGTGTGTGTGTTGTCAGTGTGTGTGTGTGTGTGTTGTCGGTGTGTGTGTGTTTATGTGTTGTCGGTGTGTGTGTGTGTGTGTTGTCGGTGTGTGTGTGTGTGTGTGTGTGTGTGTGTGTGTTGTCGGTGTGTGTGTGTGTTGTCGGTGTGTGTGTGTGTGTTGTCGGTGTGTGTGTGTGTGTGTTGTCGGTGTGTGTGTGTGTGTGTTGTCAGTGTGTGTGTGTGTGTGTTGTCGGTGTGTGTGTGTGTTGTCGGTGTGTGTGTGTGTGTTGTGTGTGTGTGTGTTGTCGGTGTGTGTGTTGTCCGAGTGTTTGTGTGTGTGTGTGTGTGTTGTCGGTGTGTGTGTGTTGTCGGTGTGTGTGTGTGTGTGTGTGTGTGTGTGTGTTGTCGGTGTGTGTGTGTGTATGTTGTCGGTGTGTGTGTGTGTGTGTTGTCAGTGTGTGTGTGTGTGTGTTGTCGCTGTGTGTGTGTTTATGTGTTGTCGGTGTGTGTGTGTGTGTTGTCGGTGTGTGTGTGTGTGTTGTCGGTGTGTGTGTGTGTGTTGTCGGTGTGTGTGTGTGTTGTCGGTGTGTGTGTGTGTGTGTGTGTGTGTGTGTGTTGTCGGTGTGTGTGTTTGTTGTCGGTGTGTGTGTGTTGTCGGTGTGTGTGTGTGTGTTTTGTCGGTGTGTGTGTGTGTGTGTTGTCAGTGTGTGTGTGTGTGTGTTGTCGGTGTGTGTGTGTGTGTGTTGTCGGTGTGTGTGTGTGTGTTGTGTGTGTGTGTGTTGTCGGTGTGTGTGTTGTCCGAGTGTGTGTGTGTGTGTGTGTGTGTGTTGTCGGTGTGTGTGTGTGTGTGTGTGTGTGTTGTCGGTGTGTGTGTGTGTGTGTTGTCGGTGTGTGTGTGTGTGTGTGTGTTGTCGGTGTGTGTGTATTGTCGGTGTGTGTGTGTGTGTTGTCGGTGTGTGTGTGTGTGTTGTCAGTGTGTGTGTGTGTGTGTTGTCGGTGTGTGTGTGTTTATGTGTTGTCGGTGTGTGTGTGTGTGTGTTGTCGGTGTGTGTGTGTGTTGTCGGTGTGTATGTGTGTGTGTGTGTGTGTGTGTTGTCGGTGTGTGTGTGTGTTGTCGGTGTGTGTGTGTTTATGTGTTGTCGGTGTGTGTGTGTGTGTGTTGTCGGTGTGTGTGTGTGTGTTGTCGGTGTGTGTGTGTGTGTTGTCGGTGTGTGTGTGTGTTGTCGGTGTGTGTGTGTGTGTGTTGTCGGTGTGTGTGTGTGTGTGTTGTCGGTGTGTGTGTGTGTTGTCGGTGTGTGTGTGTGTGTGTTGTGTGTGTGTGTGTTGTCGGTGTGTGTGTGTGTGTGTTGTCGGTGTGTGTGTGTGTGTGTTGTCGGTGTGTGTGTGTGTGTTGTCGGTGTGTGTGTGTGTTGTCGGTGTGTGTGTGTGTGTGTGTGTGTGTTATCGGTGTGTGTGTGTGTGTGTTGTCGGTGTGTGTGTGTGTGTGTGTGTTGTCGGTGTGTGTGTGTGTGTGTGTTGTCGGTGTGTGTGTGTTGTCGGTGTGTGTGTGTGTGTGTGTTGTCGGTGTGTGTGTGTTGTCGGTGTGTGTGTGTGTGTGTGTTGTCGGTGTGTGTGTGTTGTCGATGTGTGTGTGTGTGTGTGTTATCGGTGTGTGTGTGTGTGTTGTCGGTGTGTGTGTGTGTGTGTGTGTGTGTGTGTTGTCGGTGTGTGTGTGTGTGTTGTCGGTGTGTGTGTGTTGTCGGTGTGTGTGTGTGTGTGTTGTCGGTGTGTGTGTGTTGTCGATGTGTGTGTGTGTGTGTGTTATCGGTGTGTGTGTGTGTGTGTTGTCGGTGTGTGTGTGTGTGTGTGTGTGTGTGTGTGTGTTGTCGGTGTGTGTGTGTGTGTTGTCGGTGTGTGTGTGTGTGTGTGTTGTCGGTGTGTGTGTGTGTGGTCAGTGTGTTTGTGTGTGTGTGTTGTCGGTGTGTGTGTGTGTGTTGTCGGTGTGTGTGTGTGTTGTCGGTGTGTGTGTGTGTGTGTTGTCGGTGTGTGTGTGTTTATGTGTTGTCGGTGTGTGTGTGTGTGTGTTGTCGGTGTGTGTGTGTGTGTTGTCGGTGTGTGTGTGTGTGTTGTCGGTGTGTGTGTGTGTTGTCGGTGTGTGTGTGTGTGTGTGTGTGTGTGTGTGTTGTCGGTGTGTGTGTGTGTTGTCGGTGTGTGTGTGTGTGTTGTCGGTGTGTGTGTGTGTGTGTTGTCGGTGTGTGTGTGTGTGTGTGTGTTGTCAGTGTGTGTGTGTGTGTGTTGTCGGTGTGTGTGTGTGTGTGTTG
>NW_027675404.1:635000-647500 GCF_965601325.2 Salmo salar
GTGTGTGTGTGTTGTCAGTGTGTGTGTGTGTGTGTTGTCGGTGTGTGTGTGTTTATGTGTTGTCGGTGTGTGTGTGTGTGTGTTGTTGGTGTGTGTTTGTGTTGTCGGTGTGTGTGTGTGTGTTGTCGGTGTGTGTGTGTGTTGGCGGTGTGTGTGTGTGTGTGTGTGTGTGTGTGTGTGTGTGTGTGTGTGTGTGTGTGTTGTCGGTGTGTGTGTGTGTTGTCGGTGTGTGTGTGTGTGTTGTCGGTGTGTGTGTGTGTGTGTTGTCGGTGTGTGTGTGTGTGTTTTGTCAGTGTGTGTGTGTGTGTGTTGTCGGTGTGTGTGTGTGTGTGTTGTCGGTGTGTGTGTTGTCCGAGTGTGTGTGTGTGTGTTGTCGGTGTGTGTGTGTTGCTGGTTTTTGTGTGTGTGTGTTGTCGATGTGTGTGTGTGTGTTGTCGGTGTGTGTGTGTGTGTGTGTGTGTGTTGTCGGTGTGTGTGTGTGTGTGTGTGTTGTCGGTGTGTTTGTGTTTGTGTGTTGTCGGTGTGTGTGTGTGTGTTGTCGGTGTGTGTGTGTGTGTGTGTGTGTGTTGTCGGTGTGTGTGTGTTGTCGGTGTGTGTGTGTGTCTGTTGTCGGTGTGTGTGTGTGTGTTGCTGGTTTTTGTGTGTGTGTGTTGTCGATGTGTGTGTGTGTGTTGTCGGTGTGTGTGTGTGTGTGTGTGTGTGTGTTGTCGGTGTGTGTGTGTGTGTTGTCGGTGTGTTTGTGTGTGTGTGTTGTCGGTGTGTGCGTCTGTGTGTTGTCGGTGTGTGTGTGTGTGTGTTGTGTGTGTGTGTGTGTGTTGTCGGTGTGTGTGTGTGTTGTCGGTGAGTGTGTGTTGTCAGTGTGTGTGTGTGTGTGTTGTGTGTGTGTGTGTTGTCGGTGTGTGTGTGTGTGTTGTCGGTGTGTGTGTGTGTGTGTTGTCGGTGTGTGTGTGTGTTGTCGGTGTGTGTGTGTGTGTGTGTGTGTGTTGTCGGTGTGTGTGTGTGTTGTCGGTGTGTGGGTGTGTGTTGTCGGTGTGTGTGTGTGTTGTCGGTGTGTGTGTGTGTGTGTTGTCGGTGTGTGTGTGTTGTCGGTGTGTGTGTGTGTGTGTTGTCGGTGTGTGTGTGTGTTGTCGGTGTGTGTGTGTGTGTTGTCGGTGTGTGTGTGTGTGTGTTGTCGGTGTGTGTGTGTGTGTGTTGTCGGTGTGTGTGTGTGTGTGTTGTGTGTGTGTGTGTTGTCGGTGTGTGTGTGTGTGTGTTGTCGGTGTGTGTGTGTGTGTGTTGTCGGTGTGTGTGTGTGTGTTGTCGGTGTGTGTGTGTGTTGTCGGTGTGTGTGTGTGTGTGTGTGTGTGTGTTATCGGTGTGTGTGTGTGTGTTGTCGGTGTGTGTGTGTGTGTGTTGTCGGTGTGTGTGTGTGTGTGTTGTCGGTGTGTGTGTGTTGTCGGTGTGTGTGTGTGTATGTGTTGTCGGTGTGTGTGTGTTGTCGGTGTGTGTGTGTGTGTGTTGTCGGTGTGTGTGTGTTGTCGATGTGTGTGTGTGTGTGTGTTATCGGTGTGTGTGTGTGTGTGTTGTTGGTGTGTGTGTGTTTGTGTGTGAGTGTGTTGTCGGTGTGTGTGTGTGTGTTGTCGGTGTGTGTGTGTGTGTGTTGTCGGTGTGTGTGTGTTGTCGGTGTGTGTGTGTGTGTGTTGTCGGTGTGTGTGTGTTGTCGATGTGTGTGTGTGTGTGTGTTATCGGTGTGTGTGTGTGTGTGTTGTCGGTGTGTGTGTGTGTGTGTGTGTTGTCGGTGTGTGTGTGTGTGTTGTCGGTGTGTGTGTGTGTGTGTTGTCGGTGTGTGTGTGTGTGGTCGGTGTGTTTGTGTGTGTGT
This sequence comes from Salmo salar, assembly GCF_965601325.2. Taxonomy (NCBI): domain Eukaryota; kingdom Metazoa; phylum Chordata; class Actinopteri; order Salmoniformes; family Salmonidae; genus Salmo; species Salmo salar. The sequence continues at coordinate 636,859 of NW_027675404.1, forward strand.
GTTGTCGGTGTGTGTGTGTGTGTGTTGTCGGTGTGTGTGTGTTGTCGATGTGTGTGTGTGTGTGTGTTATCGGTGTGTGTGTGTGTGTGTTGTCGGTGTGTGTGTGTGTGTGTGTGTGTGTGTTGTCGGTGTGTGTGTGTGTGTTGTCGGTGTGTGTGTGTGTGTGTTGTCGGTGTGTGTGTGTGTGGTCGGTGTGTTTGTGTGTGTGTGTTGTCGGTGTGGGTGTGTGTGTTGTCGGTGTGTGTGTGTGTGTTGTCGGTGTGTGTGTGTGTGTGTTGTCAGTGTGTGTGTGTGTGTGTTGTCGGTGTGTGTGTGTTTATGTGTTGTCGGTGTGTGTGTGTGTGTGTTGTCGGTGTGTGTGTGTGTGTTGTCGGTGTGTGTGTGTGTGTTGTCGGTGTGTGTGTGTTGTCGGTGTGTGTGTGTGTGTGTGTGTGTGTGTGTTGTCGGTGTGTGTGTGTGTTGTCGGTGTGTGTGTGTGTGTTGTCGGTGTGTGTGTGTGTGTGTTGTCGGTGTGTGTGTGTGTGTGTTGTCAGTGTGTGTGTGTGTGTGTTGTCGGTGTGTGTGTGTGTGTGTTGTCGGTGTGTGTGTGTGTGTTGTGTGTGTGTGTGTTGTCGGTGTCTGTGTTGTCCGAGTGTGTGTGTGTGTGTGTGTGTGTGTGTGTGTGTGTGTTGTCGGTGTGTGTGTGTTGTCGGTGTGTGTGTGTGTGTGTGTGTTGTCGGTGTGTGTGTGTGTGGTCGGTGTGTTTGTGTGTGTGTGTTGTCGGTGTGTGTGTGTGTGTTGTCGGTGTGTGTGTGTGTGTTGTCGGTGTGTGTGTGTTGTCAGTGTGTGTGTGTGTGTGTTGTCGGTGTGTGTGTGTTTATGTGTTGTCGGTGTGTGTGTGTGTGTGTTGTTGGTGTGTGTTTGTGTTGTCGGTGTGTGTGTGTGTGTTGTCGGTGTGTGTGTGTGTTGGCGTGTGTGTGTGTGTGTGTGTGTGTGTGTGTGTGTGTGTGTGTGTGTGTGTGTGTGTGTGTGTGTGTGTGTGTGTTGTCGGTGTGTGTGTGTGTTGTCGGTGTGTGTGTGTGTGTTGTCGGTGTGTGTGTGTGTGTGTTGTCGGTGTGTGTGTGTGTGTTTTGTCAGTGTGTGTGTGTGTGTGTTGTCGGTGTGTGTGTGTGTGTGTTGTGTGTGTGTGTGTTGTCGGTGTGTGTGTGTGTGTGTTGTCGGTGTGTGTGTGTGTGTGTTGTCGGTGTGTGTGTGTGTGTTGTCGGTGTGTGTGTGTGTTGTCGGTGTGTGTGTGTGTGTGTGTGTGTGTGTTATCGGTGTGTGTGTGTGTGTTGTCGGTGTGTGTGTGTGTGTGTTGTCGGTGTGTGTGTGTGTGTGTTGTCGGTGTGTGTGTGTTGTCGGTGTGTGTGTGTGTATGTGTTGTCGGTGTGTGTGTGTTGTCGGTGTGTGTGTGTGTGTGTTGTCGGTGTGTGTGTGTTGTCGATGTGTGTGTGTGTGTGTGTTATCGGTGTGTGTGTGTGTGTGTTGTTGGTGTGTGTGTGTTTGTGTGTGAGTGTGTTGTCGGTGTGTGTGTGTGTGTTGTCGGTGTGTGTGTGTGTGTGTTGTCGGTGTGTGTGTGTTGTCGGTGTGTGTGTGTGTGTGTTGTCGGTGTGTGTGTGTTGTCGATGTGTGTGTGTGTGTGTGTTATCGGTGTGTGTGTGTGTGTGTTGTCGGTGTGTGTGTGTGTGTGTGTGTTGTCGGTGTGTGTGTGTGTGTTGTCGGTGTGTGTGTGTGTGTGTTGTCGGTGTGTGTGTGTGTGGTCGGTGTGTTTGTGTGTGTGTGTTGTCGGTGTGTGTGTGTGTGTGTTGTCGGTGTGTGTGTGTTGTCGATGTGTGTGTGTGTGTGTGTTATCGGTGTGTGTGTGTGTGTGTTGTCGGTGTGTGTGTGTGTGTGTGTGTGTGTGTGTTGTCGGTGTGTGTGTGTGTGTTGTCGGTGTGTGTGTGTGTGTGTTGTCGGTGTGTGTGTGTGTGGTCGGTGTGTTTGTGTGTGTGTGTTGTCGGTGTGGGTGTGTGTGTTGTCGGTGTGTGTGTGTGTGTTGTCGGTGTGTGTGTGTGTGTGTTGTCAGTGTGTGTGTGTGTGTGTTGTCGGTGTGTGTGTGTTTATGTGTTGTCGGTGTGTGTGTGTGTGTGTTGTCGGTGTGTGTGTGTGTGTTGTCGGTGTGTGTGTGTGTGTTGTCGGTGTGTGTGTGTTGTCGGTGTGTGTGTGTGTGTGTGTGTGTGTGTGTTGTCGGTGTGTGTGTGTGTTGTCGGTGTGTGTGTGTGTGTTGTCGGTGTGTGTGTGTGTGTGTTGTCGGTGTGTGTGTGTGTGTGTTGTCAGTGTGTGTGTGTGTGTGTTGTCGGTGTGTGTGTGTGTGTGTTGTCGGTGTGTGTGTGTGTGTTGTGTGTGTGTGTGTTGTCGGTGTCTGTGTTGTCCGAGTGTGTGTGTGGGTGTGTGTGTGTGTGTGTGTGTTGTCGGTGTGTGTGTGTTGTCGGTGTGTGTGTGTGTGTGTGTGTTGTCGGTGTGTGTGTGTGTGGTCGGTGTGTTTGTGTGTGTGTGTTGTCGGTGTGTGTGTGTGTGTTGTCGGTGTGTGTGTGTGTGTTGTCGGTGTGTGTGTGTTGTCAGTGTGTGTGTGTGTGTGTTGTCGGTGTGTGTGTGTTTATGTGTTGTCGGTGTGTGTGTGTGTGTGTTGTTGGTGTGTGTTTGTGTTGTCGGTGTGTGTGTGTGTGTTGTCGGTGTGTGTGTGTGTTGGCGGTGTGTGTGTGTGTGTGTGTGTGTGTGTGTGTGTGTGTGTGTGTGTGTGTGTGTGTGTGTGTGTGTGTTGTCGGTGTGTGTGTGTGTTGTCGGTGTGTGTGTGTGTGTTGTCGGTGTGTGTGTGTGTGTGTTGTCGGTGTGTGTGTGTGTGTTTTGTCAGTGTGTGTGTGTGTGTGTTGTCGGTGTGTGTGTGTGTGTGTTGTCGGTGTGTGTGTTGTCCGAGTGTGTGTGTGTGTGTTGTCGGTGTGTGTGTGTGTGTGTGTTGTCGGTGTGTGTGTGTTGTCGGTGTGTGTGTGTGTGTGTTGTCGGTGTGTGTGTGTTGTCGATGTGTGTGTGTGTGTGTTATCGGTGTGTGTGTGTGTGTTGTCGGTGTGTGTGTGTGTGTGTGTGTGTGTGTTGTCGGTGTGTGTGTGTTGTCCGTGTGTGTGTGTGTGTTGTCGGTGTGTGTGTGTTGTCGGTGTGTGTGTGTGTGTGTTGTCGGTGTGTGTGTGTTGTCGATGTGTGTGTGTGTGTGTGTTATCGGTGTGTGTGTGTGTGTGTTGTCGGTGTGTGTGTGTGTGTGTGTGTGTGTTGTCGGTGTGTGTGTGTGTGTTGTCGGTGTGTGTGTGTGTGTTGTCGGTGTGTGTGTGTGTGGTCGGTGTGTTTGTGTGTGTGTGTGTTGTCGGTGTGTGTGTGTGTGTGTTGTCGGTGTGTGTGTGTTTATGTGTTGTCGGTGTGTGTGTGTGTGTGTTGTCGGTGTGTGTGTGTGTGTTGTCGGTGTGTGTGTGTGTGTTGTCGGTGTGTGTGTGTGTTGTCGGTGTGTGTGTGTGTGTGTGTGTGTGTTGTCGGTGTGTGTGTGTGTTGTCGGTGTGTGTGTGTGTGTGTGTTGTCGGTGTGTGTGTGTGTGTGTTGTCGGTGTGTGTGTGTGTGTGTGTGTTGTCAGTGTGTGTGTGTGTGTGTTGTCGGTGTGTGTGTGTGTGTGTTGTCGGTGTGTGTGTGTGTGTTGTGTGTGTGTGTGTTGTCGGTGTGTGTGTTGTCCGAGGTGTGTGTGTGTGTGTGTGTGTGTGTGTTGTCGGTGTGTGTGTGTTGTCGGTGTGTGTGTGTGTGTGTTGTCGGTGTGTGTGTGTGTGTGTGTGTGTGTTGTTGGTGTGTGTGTGTGTTGTCGGTGTGTGTGTGTGTGTGTTGTCAGTGTGTGTGTGTGTGTGTTGTCGGTGTGTGTGTGTTTATGTGTTGTCGGTGTTTGTGTGTGTGTGTTGTCGGTGTGTGTGTGTGTTGTCGGTGTGTATGTGTGTGTGTGTGTGTGTGTGTTGTCGGTGTGTGTGTGTGTTGTCGGTGTGTGTGTGTGTGTTGTCGGTGTGTGTGTGTGTGTGTTGTCGGTGTGTGTGTGTGTTGTCAGTGTGTGTGTGTGTGTGTGTGTGTGTGTGTGTTGTCGGTGTGTGTGTGTGTGTTGTGTGTGTGTGTGTTGTCGATGTGTGTGTTGTCCGAGTGTGTGTGTGTGTGTGTGTGTGTTGTCGGTGTGTGTGTGTTGTCGGTGTGTGTGTGTGTTGTCGGTGTGTGTGTGTTGTCGATGTGTGTGTGTGTGTGTGTTATCGGTGTGTGTGTGTGTGTGTTGTCGGTGTGTGTGTGTGTGTGTTGTCGGTGTGTGTGTGTGTGTTGTCGGTGTGTGTGTGTGTGTGGTCGGTGTGTTTGTGTGTGTGTGTTGTCGGTGTGTGTGTGTGTGTTGTCGGTGTGTGTGTGTGTGTGTTGTCGGTGTGTGTGTGTGTTGTCAGTGTGTGTGTGTGTGTGTTGTCGGTGTGTGTGTGTTTATGTGTTGTCGGTGTGTGTGTGTGTGTGTGTGTGTGTTGTTGGTGTGTGTGTGTGTTGTCGGTGTGTGTGTGTGTGTGTGTTGTCAGTGTGTGTGTGTGTGTGTTGTCGGTGTGTGTGTGTTTATGTGTTGTCGGTGTTTGTGTGTGTGTGTTGTCGGTGTGTGTGTGTGTTGTCGGTGTGTATGTGTGTGTGTGTGTGTGTGTTGTCGGTGTGTGTGTGTGTTGTCGGTGTGTGTGTGTGTGTTGTCGGTGTGTGTGTGTGTGTGTTGTCGGTGTGTGTGTGTGTTGTCAGTGTGTGTGTGTGTGTGTGTGTGTGTGTGTGTGTTGTCGGTGTGTGTGTGTGTGTTGTGTGTGTGTGTGTTGTCGATGTGTGTGTTGTCCGAGTGTGTGTGTGTGTGTGTGTGTGTGTTGTCGGTGTGTGTGTGTTGTCGGTGTGTGTGTGTGTTGTCGGTGTGTGTGTGTTGTCGATGTGTGTGTGTGTGTTATCGGTGTGTGTGTGTGTGTGTTGTCGGTGTGTGTGTGTGTGTGTTGTCGGTGTGTGTGTGTGTGTTGTCGGTGTGTGTGTGTGTGGTCGGTGTGTTTGTGTGTGTGTGTTGTCGGTGTGTGTGTGTGTGTTGTCGGTGTGTGTGTGTGTGTTGTCGGTGTGTGTGTGTGTTGTCAGTGTGTGTGTGTGTGTGTTGTCGGTGTGTGTGTGTTTATGTGTTGTCGGTGTGTGTGTGTGTGTGTTGTTGGTGTGTGTTTGTGTTGTCGGTGTGTGTGTGTGTGTTGTCGGTGTGTGTGTGTGTTGGCGGTGTGTGTGTGTGTGTGTGTGTGTGTGTGTGTGTGTGTGTGTGTGTGTGTGTTGTCGGTGTGTGTGTGTGTTGTCGGTGTGTGTGTGTGTGTTGTCGGTGTGTGTGTGTGTGTGTTGTCGGTGTGTGTGTGTGTGTTTTGTCAGTGTGTGTGTGTGTGTGTTGTCGGTGTGTGTGTGTGTGTGTTGTCGGTGTGTGTGTTGTCCGAGTGTGTGTGTGTGTGTTGTCGGTGTGTGTGTGTTGCTGGTTTTTGTGTGTGTGTGTTGTCGATGTGTGTGTGTGTGTTGTCGGTGTGTGTGTGTGTGTGTGTGTGTGTTGTCGGTGTGTGTGTGTGTGTGTGTGTTGTCGGTGTGTTTGTGTTTGTGTGTTGTCGGTGTGTGTGTGTGTGTTGTCGGTGTGTGTGTGTGTGTGTTGTCGGTGTGTGTGTGTGTGGTCGGTGTGTTTGTGTGTGTGTGTTGTCGGTGTGGGTGTGTGTGTTGTCGGTGTGTGTGTGTGTGTTGTCGGTGTGTGTGTGTGTGTGTTGTCAGTGTGTGTGTGTGTGTGTTGTCGGTGTGTGTGTGTTTATGTGTTGTCGGTGTGTGTGTGTGTGTGTTGTCGGTGTGTGTGTGTGTGTTGTCGGTGTGTGTGTGTGTGTTGTCGGTGTGTGTGTGTTGTCGGTGTGTGTGTGTGTGTGTGTGTGTGTGTGTTGTCGGTGTGTGTGTGTGTTGTCGGTGTGTGTGTGTGTGTTGTCGGTGTGTGTGTGTGTGTGTTGTCGGTGTGTGTGTGTGTGTGTTGTCAGTGTGTGTGTGTGTGTGTTGTCGGTGTGTGTGTGTGTGTTGTCGGTGTGTGTGTGTGTGTTGTCGGTGTGTGTGTGTTGTCGGTGTGTGTGTGTGTGTGTGTGTGTGTGTTGTCGGTGTGTGTGTGTGTTGTCGGTGTGTGTGTGTGTGTTGTCGGTGTGTGTGTGTGTGTGTTGTCGGTGTGTGTGTGTGTGTGTTGTCAGTGTGTGTGTGTGTGTGTTGTCGGTGTGTGTGTGTGTGTGTTGTCGGTGTGTGTGTGTGTGTTGTGTGTGTGTGTGTTGTCGGTGTCTGTGTTGTCCGAGTGTGTGTGTGTGTGTGTGTGTGTGTGTGTGTGTTGTCGGTGTGTGTGTGTTGTCGGTGTGTGTGTGTGTGTGTGTGTTGTCGGTGTGTGTGTGTGTGGTCGGTGTGTTTGTGTGTGTGTGTTGTCGGTGTGTGTGTGTGTGTTGTCGGTGTGTGTGTGTGTGTTGTCGGTGTGTGTGTGTTGTCAGTGTGTGTGTGTGTGTGTTGTCGGTGTGTGTGTGTTTATGTGTTGTCGGTGTGTGTGTGTGTGTGTTGTTGGTGTGTGTTTGTGTTGTCGGTGTGTGTGTGTGTGTTGTCGGTGTGTGTGTGTGTTGGCGGTGTGTGTGTGTGTGTGTGTGTGTGTGTGTGTGTGTGTGTGTGTGTGTGTGTGTGTGTGTGTGTTGTCGGTGTGTGTGTGTGTTGTCGGTGTGTGTGTGTGTGTTGTCGGTGTGTGTGTGTGTGTGTTGTCGGTGTGTGTGTGTGTGTTTTGTCAGTGTGTGTGTGTGTGTGTTGTCGGTGTGTGTGTGTGTGTGTTGTCGGTGTGTGTGTTGTCCGAGTGTGTGTGTGTGTGTTGTCGGTGTGTGTGTGTGTGTGTGTTGTCGGTGTGTGTGTGTTGTCGGTGTGTGTGTGTGTGTGTTGTCGGTGTGTGTGTGTTGTCGATGTGTGTGTGTGTGTGTTATCGGTGTGTGTGTGTGTGTTGTCGGTGTGTGTGTGTGTGTGTGTGTGTGTGTTGTCGGTGTGTGTGTGTTGTCCGTGTGTGTGTGTGTGTTGTCGGTGTGTGTGTGTTGTCGGTGTGTGTGTGTGTGTGTTGTCGGTGTGTGTGTGTTGTCGATGTGTGTGTGTGTGTGTGTTATCGGTGTGTGTGTGTGTGTTGTCGGTGTGTGTGTGTGTGTGTGTGTGTGTTGTCGGTGTGTGTGTGTGTGTTGTCGGTGTGTGTGTGTGTGTTGTCGGTGTGTGTGTGTGTGGTCGGTGTGTTTGTGTGTGTGTGTGTTGTCGGTGTGTGTGTGTGTGTGTTGTCGGTGTGTGTGTGTTTATGTGTTGTCGGTGTGTGTGTGTGTGTGTTGTCGGTGTGTGTGTGTGTGTTGTCGGTGTGTGTGTGTGTGTTGTCGGTGTGTGTGTGTGTTGTCGGTGTGTGTGTGTGTGTGTGTGTGTGTTGTCGGTGTGTGTGTGTGTTGTCGGTGTGTGTGTGTGTGTGTGTTGTCGGTGTGTGTGTGTGTGTGTTGTCGGTGTGTGTGTGTGTGTGTGTGTTGTCAGTGTGTGTGTGTGTGTGTTGTCGGTGTGTGTGTGTGTGTGTTGTCGGTGTGTGTGTGTGTGTTGTGTGTGTGTGTGTTGTCGGTGTGTGTGTTGTCCGAGTGTGTGTGTGTGTGTGTGTGTGTGTGTTGTCGGTGTGTGTGTGTTGTCGGTGTGTGTGTGTGTGTGTTGTCGGTGTGTGTGTGTGTGTGTGTGTGTGTTGTTGGTGTGTGTGTGTGTTGTCGGTGTGTGTGTGTGTGTGTTGTCAGTGTGTGTGTGTGTGTGTTGTCGGTGTGTGTGTGTTTATGTGTTGTCGGTGTTTGTGTGTGTGTGTTGTCGGTGTGTGTGTGTGTTGTCGGTGTGTATGTGTGTGTGTGTGTGTGTGTGTTGTCGGTGTGTGTGTGTGTTGTCGGTGTGTGTGTGTGTGTTGTCGGTGTGTGTGTGTGTGTGTTGTCGGTGTGTGTGTGTGTTGTCAGTGTGTGTGTGTGTGTGTGTGTGTGTGTGTGTTGTCGGTGTGTGTGTGTGTGTTGTGTGTGTGTGTGTTGTCGATGTGTGTGTTGTCCGAGTGTGTGTGTGTGTGTGTGTGTGTTGTCGGTGTGTGTGTGTTGTCGGTGTGTGTGTGTGTTGTCGGTGTGTGTGTGTTGTCGATGTGTGTGTGTGTGTGTGTTATCGGTGTGTGTGTGTGTGTGTTGTCGGTGTGTGTGTGTGTGTGTTGTCGGTGTGTGTGTGTGTGTTGTCGGTGTGTGTGTGTGTGTGGTCGGTGTGTTTGTGTGTGTGTGTTGTCGGTGTGTGTGTGTGTGTTGTCGGTGTGTGTGTGTGTGTGTTGTCGGTGTGTGTGTGTGTTGTCAGTGTGTGTGTGTGTGTGTTGTCGGTGTGTGTGTGTTTATGTGTTGTCGGTGTGTGTGTGTGTGTGTGTGTGTGTGTTGTTGGTGTGTGTGTGTGTTGTCGGTGTGTGTGTGTGTGTGTGTTGTCAGTGTGTGTGTGTGTGTGTTGTCGGTGTGTGTGTGTTTATGTGTTGTCGGTGTTTGTGTGTGTGTGTTGTCGGTGTGTGTGTGTGTTGTCGGTGTGTATGTGTGTGTGTGTGTGTGTGTGTTGTCGGTGTGTGTGTGTGTTGTCGGTGTGTGTGTGTGTGTTGTCGGTGTGTGTGTGTGTGTGTTGTCGGTGTGTGTGTGTGTTGTCAGTGTGTGTGTGTGTGTGTGTGTGTGTGTGTGTGTTGTCGGTGTGTGTGTGTGTGTTGTGTGTGTGTGTGTTGTCGATGTGTGTGTTGTCCGAGTGTGTGTGTGTGTGTGTGTGTGTTGTCGGTGTGTGTGTGTTGTCGGTGTGTGTGTGTGTTGTCGGTGTGTGTGTGTTGTCGATGTGTGTGTGTGTGTTATCGGTGTGTGTGTGTGTGTGTTGTCGGTGTGTGTGTGTGTGTGTTGTCGGTGTGTGTGTGTGTGTTGTCGGTGTGTGTGTGTGTGGTCGGTGTGTTTGTGTGTGTGTGTTGTCGGTGTGTGTGTGTGTGTTGTCGGTGTGTGTGTGTGTGTTGTCGGTGTGTGTGTGTGTTGTCAGTGTGTGTGTGTGTGTGTTGTCGGTGTGTGTGTGTTTATGTGTTGTCGGTGTGTGTGTGTGTGTTGTTGGTGTGTGTTTGTGTTGTCGGTGTGTGTGTGTGTGTTGTCGGTGTGTGTGTGTGTTGGCGGTGTGTGTGTGTGTGTGTGTGTGTGTGTGTGTGTGTGTGTGTGTGTGTTGTCGGTGTGTGTGTGTGTTGTCGGTGTGTGTGTGTGTGTTGTCGGTGTGTGTGTGTGTGTGTTGTCGGTGTGTGTGTGTGTGTTTTGTCAGTGTGTGTGTGTGTGTGTTGTCGGTGTGTGTGTGTGTGTGTTGTCGGTGTGTGTGTTGTCCGAGTATGTGTGTGTGTGTTGTCGGTGTGTGTGTGTTGCTGGTTTTTGTGTGTGTGTGTTGTCGATGTGTGTGTGTGTGTTGTCGGTGTGTGTGTGTGTGTGTGTGTGTGTTGTCGGTGTGTGTGTGTGTGTGTGTGTTGTCGGTGTGTTTGTGTTTGTGTGTTGTCGGTGTGTGTGTGTGTGTTGTCGGTGTGTGTGTGTGTGTGTGTGTTGTCGGTGTGTGTGTGTTGTCGGTGTGTGTGTGTGTCTGTTGTCGGTGTGTGTGTGTGTGTTGCTGGTTTTTGTGTGTGTGTGTTGTCGATGTGTGTGTGTGTGTTGTCGGTGTGTGTGTGTGTGTGTGTGTGTGTGTTGTCGGTGTGTGTGTGTGTGTTGTCGGTGTGTTTGTGTGTGTGTGTTGTCGGTGTGTGTGTCTGTGTGTTGTCGGTGTGTGTGTGTGTGTGTTGTGTGTGTGTGTGTGTGTTGTCGGTGTGTGTGTGTGTTGTCGGTGAGTGTGTGTTGTCAGTGTGTGTGTGTGTGTGTTGTGTGTGTGTGTGTTGTCGGTGTGTGTGTGTGTGTTGTCGGTGTGTGTGTGTGTGTGTTGTCGGTGTGTGTGTGTGTTGTCGGTGTGTGTGTGTGTGTGTGTGTGTGTTGTCGGTGTGTGTGTGTGTTGTCGGTGTGTGGGTGTGTGTTGTCGGTGTGTGTGTGTGTTGTCGGTGTGTGTGTGTGTGTGTTGTCGGTGTGTGTGTGTTGTCGGTGTGTGTGTGTGTGTGTTGTCGGTGTGTGTGTGTGTTGTCGGTGTGTGTGTGTGTGTTGTCGGTGTGTGTGTGTGTGTGTTGTCGGTGTGTGTGTGTGTGTGTTGTCGGTGTGTGTGTGTTGTCGATGTGTGTGTGTGTGTGTGTTATCGGTGTGTGTGTGTGTGTGTTGTCGGTGTGTGTGTGTGTGTGTGTGTTGTCGGTGTGTGTGTGTGTGTTGTCGGTGTGTGTGTGTGTGTGTTGTCGGTGTGTGTGTGTGTGGTCGGTGTGTTTGTGTGTGTGTGTTGTCGGTGTGTGTGTGTGTGTGTTGTCGGTGTGTGTGTGTTGTCGATGTGTGTGTGTGTGTGTGTTATCGGTGTGTGTGTGTGTGTGTTGTCGGTGTGTGTGTGTGTGTGTGTGTGTGTGTGTTGTCGGTGTGTGTGTGTGTGTTGT
>NW_027675404.1:650000-707500 GCF_965601325.2 Salmo salar
GTGTGTGTGTGTGTGTTGTCGGTGTGTGTGTGTGTTGTCAGTGTGTGTGTGTGTGTGTTGTCGGTGTGTGTGTGTTTATGTGTTGTCGGTGTGTGTGTGTGTGTGTGTGTGTGTTGTTGGTGTGTGTGTGTGTTGTCGGTGTGTGTGTGTGTGTGTGTTGTCAGTGTGTGTGTGTGTGTGTTGTCGGTGTGTGTGTGTTTATGTGTTGTCGGTGTTTGTGTGTGTGTGTTGTCGGTGTGTGTGTGTGTTGTCGGTGTGTATGTGTGTGTGTGTGTGTGTGTGTTGTCGGTGTGTGTGTGTGTTGTCGGTGTGTGTGTGTGTGTTGTCGGTGTGTGTGTGTGTGTGTTGTCGGTGTGTGTGTGTGTTGTCAGTGTGTGTGTGTGTGTGTGTGTGTGTGTGTGTGTTGTCGGTGTGTGTGTGTGTGTTGTGTGTGTGTGTGTTGTCGATGTGTGTGTTGTCCGAGTGTGTGTGTGTGTGTGTGTGTGTTGTCGGTGTGTGTGTGTTGTCGGTGTGTGTGTGTGTTGTCGGTGTGTGTGTGTTGTCGATGTGTGTGTGTGTGTTATCGGTGTGTGTGTGTGTGTGTTGTCGGTGTGTATGTGTGTGTGTTGTCGGTGTGTGTGTGTGTGTTGTCGGTGTGTGTGTGTGTGGTCGGTGTGTTTGTGTGTGTGTGTTGTCGGTGTGTGTGTGTGTGTTGTCGGTGTGTGTGTGTGTGTTGTCGGTGTGTGTGTGTGTTGTCAGTGTGTGTGTGTGTGTGTTGTCGGTGTGTGTGTGTTTATGTGTTGTCGGTGTGTGTGTGTGTGTGTTGTTGGTGTGTGTTTGTGTTGTCGGTGTGTGTGTGTGTGTTGTCGGTGTGTGTGTGTGTTGGCGGTGTGTGTGTGTGTGTGTGTGTGTGTGTGTGTGTGTGTGTGTGTGTGTGTGTTGTCGGTGTGTGTGTGTGTTGTCGGTGTGTGTGTGTGTGTTGTCGGTGTGTGTGTGTGTGTGTTGTCGGTGTGTGTGTGTGTGTTTTGTCAGTGTGTGTGTGTGTGTGTTGTCGGTGTGTGTGTGTGTGTGTTGTCGGTGTGTGTGTTGTCCGAGTGTGTGTGTGTGTGTTGTCGGTGTGTGTGTGTTGCTGGTTTTTGTGTGTGTGTGTTGTCGATGTGTGTGTGTGTGTTGTCGGTGTGTGTGTGTGTGTGTGTGTGTGTTGTCGGTGTGTGTGTGTGTGTGTGTGTTGTCGGTGTGTTTGTGTTTGTGTGTTGTCGGTGTGTGTGTGTGTGTTGTCGGTGTGTGTGTGTGTGTGTGTGTGTTGTCGGTGTGTGTGTGTTGTCGGTGTGTGTGTGTGTCTGTTGTCGGTGTGTGTGTGTGTGTTGCTGGTTTTTGTGTGTGTGTGTTGTCGATGTGTGTGTGTGTGTTGTCGGTGTGTGTGTGTGTGTGTGTGTGTGTGTTGTCGGTGTGTGTGTGTGTGTTGTCGGTGTGTTTGTGTGTGTGTGTTGTCGGTGTGTGTGTCTGTGTGTTGTCGGTGTGTGTGTGTGTGTGTTGTGTGTGTGTGTGTGTGTTGTCGGTGTGTGTGTGTGTTGTCGGTGAGTGTGTGTTGTCAGTGTGTGTGTGTGTGTGTTGTGTGTGTGTGTGTTGTCGGTGTGTGTGTGTGTGTTGTCGGTGTGTGTGTGTGTGTGTTGTCGGTGTGTGTGTGTGTTGTCGGTGTGTGTGTGTGTGTGTGTGTGTGTTGTCGGTGTGTGTGTGTGTTGTCGGTGTGTGGGTGTGTGTTGTCGGTGTGTGTGTGTGTTGTCGGTGTGTGTGTGTGTGTGTTGTCGGTGTGTGTGTGTTGTCGGTGTGTGTGTGTGTGTGTTGTCGGTGTGTGTGTGTGTTGTCGGTGTGTGTGTGTGTGTTGTCGGTGTGTGTGTGTGTGTGTTGTCGGTGTGTGTGTGTGTGTGTTGTCGGTGTGTGTGTGTTGTCGATGTGTGTGTGTGTGTGTGTTATCGGTGTGTGTGTGTGTGTGTTGTCGGTGTGTGTGTGTGTGTGTGTGTTGTCGGTGTGTGTGTGTGTGTTGTCGGTGTGTGTGTGTGTGTGTTGTCGGTGTGTGTGTGTGTGGTCGGTGTGTTTGTGTGTGTGTGTTGTCGGTGTGTGTGTGTGTGTGTTGTCGGTGTGTGTGTGTTGTCGATGTGTGTGTGTGTGTGTGTTATCGGTGTGTGTGTGTGTGTGTTGTCGGTGTGTGTGTGTGTGTGTGTGTGTGTGTGTTGTCGGTGTGTGTGTGTGTGTTGTCGGTGTGTGTGTGTGTGTGTTGTCGGTGTGTGTGTGTGTGGTCGGTGTGTTTGTGTGTGTGTGTTGTCGGTGTGTGTGTGTGTGTTGTCGGTGTGTGTGTGTGTGTTGTCGGTGTGTGTGTGTGTGTGTTGTCAGTGTGTGTGTGTGTGTGTTGTCGGTGTGTGTGTGTTTATGTGTTGTCGGTGTGTGTGTGTGTGTGTTGTCGGTGTGTGTGTGTGTGTTGTCGGTGTGTGTGTGTGTGTTGTCGGTGTGTGTGTGTTGTCGGTGTGTGTGTGTGTGTGTGTGTGTGTGTGTTGTCGGTGTGTGTGTGTGTTGTCGGTGTGTGTGTGTGTGTTGTCGGTGTGTGTGTGTGTGTGTTGTCGGTGTGTGTGTGTGTGTGTTGTCAGTGTGTGTGTGTGTGTGTTGTCGGTGTGTGTGTGTGTGTGTTGTCGGTGTGTGTGTGTGTGTTGTGTGTGTGTGTGTTGTCGGTGTCTGTGTTGTCCGAGTGTGTGTGTGTGTGTGTGTGTGTGTGTGTGTGTTGTCGGTGTGTGTGTGTTGTCGGTGTGTGTGTGTGTGTGTGTGTTGTCGGTGTGTGTGTGTGTGGTCGGTGTGTTTGTGTGTGTGTGTTGTCGGTGTGTGTGTGTGTGTTGTCGGTGTGTGTGTGTGTGTTGTCGGTGTGTGTGTGTTGTCAGTGTGTGTGTGTGTGTGTTGTCGGTGTGTGTGTGTTTATGTGTTGTCGGTGTGTGTGTGTGTGTGTTGTTGGTGTGTGTGTGTGTTGTCGGTGTGTGTGTGTGTGTTGTCGGTGTGTTTGTGTGTGTGTGTTGTCGGTGTGTGTGTCTGTGTGTTGTCGGTGTGTGTGTGTGTGTGTTGTGTGTGTGTGTGTGTGTTGTCGGTGTGTGTGTGTGTTGTCGGTGAGTGTGTGTTGTCAGTGTGTGTGTGTGTGTGTTGTGTGTGTGTGTGTTGTCGGTGTGTGTGTGTGTGTTGTCGGTGTGTGTGTGTGTGTGTTGTCGGTGTGTGTGTGTGTTGTCGGTGTGTGTGTGTGTGTGTGTGTGTGTTGTCGGTGTGTGTGTGTGTTGTCGGTGTGTGGGTGTGTGTTGTCGGTGTGTGTGTGTGTTGTCGGTGTGTGTGTGTGTGTGTTGTCGGTGTGTGTGTGTTGTCGGTGTGTGTGTGTGTGTGTTGTCGGTGTGTGTGTGTGTTGTCGGTGTGTGTGTGTGTGTTGTCGGTGTGTGTGTGTGTGTGTTGTCGGTGTGTGTGTGTGTGTGTTGTCGGTGTGTGTGTGTTGTCGATGTGTGTGTGTGTGTGTGTTATCGGTGTGTGTGTGTGTGTGTTGTCGGTGTGTGTGTGTGTGTGTGTGTTGTCGGTGTGTGTGTGTGTGTTGTCGGTGTGTGTGTGTGTGTGTTGTCGGTGTGTGTGTGTGTGGTCGGTGTGTTTGTGTGTGTGTGTTGTCGGTGTGTGTGTGTGTGTGTTGTCGGTGTGTGTGTGTTGTCGATGTGTGTGTGTGTGTGTGTTATCGGTGTGTGTGTGTGTGTGTTGTCGGTGTGTGTGTGTGTGTGTGTGTGTGTGTGTGTGTTGTCGGTGTGTGTGTGTGTGTTGTCGGTGTGTGTGTGTGTGTGTTGTCGGTGTGTGTGTGTGTGGTCGGTGTGTTTGTGTGTGTGTGTTGTCGGTGTGTGTGTGTGTGTTGTCGGTGTGTGTGTGTGTGTTGTCGGTGTGTGTGTGTGTGTGTTGTCAGTGTGTGTGTGTGTGTGTTGTCGGTGTGTGTGTGTTTATGTGTTGTCGGTGTGTGTGTGTGTGTGTTGTCGGTGTGTGTGTGTGTGTTGTCGGTGTGTGTGTGTGTGTTGTCGGTGTGTGTGTGTTGTCGGTGTGTGTGTGTGTGTGTGTGTGTGTGTGTTGTCGGTGTGTGTGTGTGTTGTCGGTGTGTGTGTGTGTGTTGTCGGTGTGTGTGTGTGTGTGTTGTCGGTGTGTGTGTGTGTGTGTTGTCAGTGTGTGTGTGTGTGTGTTGTCGGTGTGTGTGTGTGTGTGTTGTCGGTGTGTGTGTGTGTGTTGTGTGTGTGTGTGTTGTCGGTGTCTGTGTTGTCCGAGTGTGTGTGTGTGTGTGTGTGTGTGTGTGTGTGTTGTCGGTGTGTGTGTGTTGTCGGTGTGTGTGTGTGTGTGTGTGTTGTCGGTGTGTGTGTGTGTGGTCGGTGTGTTTGTGTGTGTGTGTTGTCGGTGTGTGTGTGTGTGTTGTCGGTGTGTGTGTGTGTGTTGTCGGTGTGTGTGTGTTGTCAGTGTGTGTGTGTGTGTGTTGTCGGTGTGTGTGTGTTTATGTGTTGTCGGTGTGTGTGTGTGTGTGTTGTTGGTGTGTGTTTGTGTTGTCGGTGTGTGTGTGTGTGTGTTGTCGGTGTGTGTGTGTGTTGGCGGTGTGTGTGTGTGTGTGTGTGTGTGTGTGTGTGTGTGTGTGTGTGTGTGTGTGTGTGTGTGTGTGTTGTCGGTGTGTGTGTGTGTTGTCGGTGTGTGTGTGTGTGTTGTCGGTGTGTGTGTGTGTGTGTTGTCGGTGTGTGTGTGTGTGTTTTGTCAGTGTGTGTGTGTGTGTGTTGTCGGTGTGTGTGTGTGTGTGTTGTCGGTGTGTGTGTTGTCCGAGTGTGTGTGTGTGTGTTGTCGGTGTGTGTGTGTGTGTGTGTTGTCGGTGAGTGTGTGTTGTCGGTGTGTGTGTGTGTGTGTTGTCGGTGTGTGTGTGTTGTCGATGTGTGTGTGTGTGTGTTATCGGTGTGTGTGTGTGTGTTGTCGGTGTGTGTGTGTGTGTGTGTGTGTGTGTTGTCGGTGTGTGTGTGTTGTCCGTGTGTGTGTGTGTGTTGTCGGTGTGTGTGTGTTGTCGGTGTGTGTGTGTGTGTGTTGTCGGTGTGTGTGTGTTGTCGATGTGTGTGTGTGTGTGTGTTATCGGTGTGTGTGTGTGTGTGTTGTCGGTGTGTGTGTGTGTGTGTGTGTGTGTTGTCGGTGTGTGTGTGTGTGTTGTCGGTGTGTGTGTGTGTGTTGTCGGTGTGTGTGTGTGTGGTCGGTGTGTTTGTGTGTGTGTGTGTTGTCGGTGTGTGTGTGTGTGTGTTGTCGGTGTGTGTGTGTTTATGTGTTGTCGGTGTGTGTGTGTGTGTGTTGTCGGTGTGTGTGTGTGTGTTGTCGGTGTGTGTGTGTGTGTTGTCGGTGTGTGTGTGTGTTGTCGGTGTGTGTGTGTGTGTGTGTGTGTGTTGTCGGTGTGTGTGTGTGTTGTCGGTGTGTGTGTGTGTGTGTGTTGTCGGTGTGTGTGTGTGTGTGTTGTCGGTGTGTGTGTGTGTGTGTGTGTTGTCAGTGTGTGTGTGTGTGTGTTGTCGGTGTGTGTGTGTGTGTGTTGTCGGTGTGTGTGTGTGTGTTGTGTGTGTGTGTGTTGTCGGTGTGTGTGTTGTCCGAGTGTGTGTGTGTGTGTGTGTGTGTGTGTTGTCGGTGTGTGTGTGTTGTCGGTGTGTGTGTGTGTGTGTTGTCGGTGTGTGTGTGTGTGTGTGTGTGTGTTGTTGGTGTGTGTGTGTGTTGTCGGTGTGTGTGTGTGTGTGTTGTCAGTGTGTGTGTGTGTGTGTTGTCGGTGTGTGTGTGTTTATGTGTTGTCGGTGTTTGTGTGTGTGTGTTGTCGGTGTGTGTGTGTGTTGTCGGTGTGTATGTGTGTGTGTGTGTGTGTGTGTTGTCGGTGTGTGTGTGTGTTGTCGGTGTGTGTGTGTGTGTTGTCGGTGTGTGTGTGTGTGTGTTGTCGGTGTGTGTGTGTGTTGTCAGTGTGTGTGTGTGTGTGTGTGTGTGTGTGTGTTGTCGGTGTGTGTGTGTGTGTTGTGTGTGTGTGTGTTGTCGATGTGTGTGTTGTCCGAGTGTGTGTGTGTGTGTGTGTGTGTTGTCGGTGTGTGTGTGTTGTCGGTGTGTGTGTGTGTTGTCGGTGTGTGTGTGTTGTCGATGTGTGTGTGTGTGTGTGTTATCGGTGTGTGTGTGTGTGTGTTGTCGGTGTGTGTGTGTGTGTGTTGTCGGTGTGTGTGTGTGTGTTGTCGGTGTGTGTGTGTGTGTGGTCGGTGTGTTTGTGTGTGTGTGTTGTCGGTGTGTGTGTGTGTGTTGTCGGTGTGTGTGTGTGTGTGTTGTCGGTGTGTGTGTGTGTTGTCAGTGTGTGTGTGTGTGTGTTGTCGGTGTGTGTGTGTTTATGTGTTGTCGGTGTGTGTGTGTGTGTGTGTGTGTGTTGTTGGTGTGTGTGTGTGTTGTCGGTGTGTGTGTGTGTGTGTGTTGTCAGTGTGTGTGTGTGTGTGTTGTCGGTGTGTGTGTGTTTATGTGTTGTCGGTGTTTGTGTGTGTGTGTTGTCGGTGTGTGTGTGTGTTGTCGGTGTGTATGTGTGTGTGTGTGTGTGTGTGTTGTCGGTGTGTGTGTGTGTTGTCGGTGTGTGTGTGTGTGTTGTCGGTGTGTGTGTGTGTGTGTTGTCGGTGTGTGTGTGTGTTGTCAGTGTGTGTGTGTGTGTGTGTGTGTGTGTGTGTGTTGTCGGTGTGTGTGTGTGTGTTGTGTGTGTGTGTGTTGTCGATGTGTGTGTTGTCCGAGTGTGTGTGTGTGTGTGTGTGTGTTGTCGGTGTGTGTGTGTTGTCGGTGTGTGTGTGTGTTGTCGGTGTGTGTGTGTTGTCGATGTGTGTGTCTGTGTTATCAGTATGTGTGTGTTTGTGTTGTCGGTGTGTGTGTGTGTGTGTTGTCGGTGTGTGTGTGTGTGTTGTCGGTGTGTGTGTGTGTGGTCGGTGTGTTTGTGTGTGTGTGTTGTCGGTGTGTGTGTGTGTGTTGTCGGTGTGTGTGTGTGTGTTGTCGGTGTGTGTGTGTGTTGTCAGTGTGTGTGTGTGTGTGTTGTCGGTGTGTGTGTGTTTATGTGTTGTCGGTGTGTGTGTGTGTGTGTTGTTGGTGTGTGTTTGTGTTGTCGGTGTGTGTGTGTGTGTTGTCGGTGTGTGTGTGTGTTGGCGGTGTGTGTGTGTGTGTGTGTGTGTGTGTGTGTGTGTGTGTGTGTGTGTGTGTGTTGTCGGTGTGTGTGTGTGTTGTCGGTGTGTGTGTGTGTGTTGTCGGTGTGTGTGTGTGTGTGTTGTCGGTGTGTGTGTGTGTGTTTTGTCAGTGTGTGTGTGTGTGTGTTGTCGGTGTGTGTGTGTGTGTGTTGTCGGTGTGTGTGTTGTCCGAGTGTGTGTGTGTGTGTTGTCGGTGTGTGTGTGTTGCTGGTTTTTGTGTGTGTGTGTTGTCGATGTGTGTGTGTGTGTTGTCGGTGTGTGTGTGTGTGTGTGTGTGTGTTGTCGGTGTGTGTGTGTGTGTGTGTGTTGTCGGTGTGTTTGTGTTTGTGTGTTGTCGGTGTGTGTGTGTGTGTTGTCGGTGTGTGTGTGTGTGTGTGTGTGTTGTCGGTGTGTGTGTGTTGTCGGTGTGTGTGTGTGTCTGTTGTCGGTGTGTGTGTGTGTGTTGCTGGTTTTTGTGTGTGTGTGTTGTCGATGTGTGTGTGTGTGTTGTCGGTGTGTGTGTGTGTGTGTGTGTGTGTGTTGTCGGTGTGTGTGTGTGTGTTGTCGGTGTGTTTGTGTGTGTGTGTTGTCGGTGTGTGTGTCTGTGTGTTGTCGGTGTGTGTGTGTGTGTGTTGTGTGTGTGTGTGTGTGTTGTCGGTGTGTGTGTGTGTTGTCGGTGAGTGTGTGTTGTCAGTGTGTGTGTGTGTGTGTTGTGTGTGTGTGTGTTGTCGGTGTGTGTGTGTGTGTTGTCGGTGTGTGTGTGTGTGTGTTGTCGGTGTGTGTGTGTGTTGTCGGTGTGTGTGTGTGTGTGTGTGTGTGTTGTCGGTGTGTGTGTGTGTTGTCGGTGTGTGGGTGTGTGTTGTCGGTGTGTGTGTGTGTTGTCGGTGTGTGTGTGTGTGTGTTGTCGGTGTGTGTGTGTTGTCGGTGTGTGTGTGTGTGTGTTGTCGGTGTGTGTGTGTGTTGTCGGTGTGTGTGTGTGTGTTGTCGGTGTGTGTGTGTGTGTGTTGTCGGTGTGTGTGTGTGTGTGTTGTCGGTGTGTGTGTGTGTGTGTTGTGTGTGTGTGTGTTGTCGGTGTGTGTGTGTGTGTGTTGTCGGTGTGTGTGTGTGTGTGTTGTCGGTGTGTGTGTGTGTGTTGTCGGTGTGTGTGTGTGTTGTCGGTGTGTGTGTGTGTGTGTGTGTGTGTGTTATCGGTGTGTGTGTGTGTGTTGTCGGTGTGTGTGTGTGTGTGTTGTCGGTGTGTGTGTGTGTGTGTTGTCGGTGTGTGTGTGTTGTCGGTGTGTGTGTGTGTATGTGTTGTCGGTGTGTGTGTGTTGTCGGTGTGTGTGTGTGTGTGTTGTCGGTGTGTGTGTGTTGTCGATGTGTGTGTGTGTGTGTGTTATCGGTGTGTGTGTGTGTGTGTTGTTGGTGTGTGTGTGTTTGTGTGTGAGTGTGTTGTCGGTGTGTGTGTGTGTGTTGTCGGTGTGTGTGTGTGTGTGTTGTCGGTGTGTGTGTGTTGTCGGTGTGTGTGTGTGTGTGTTGTCGGTGTGTGTGTGTTGTCGATGTGTGTGTGTGTGTGTGTTATCGGTGTGTGTGTGTGTGTGTTGTCGGTGTGTGTGTGTGTGTGTGTGTTGTCGGTGTGTGTGTGTGTGTTGTCGGTGTGTGTGTGTGTGTGTTGTCGGTGTGTGTGTGTGTGGTCGGTGTGTTTGTGTGTGTGTGTTGTCGGTGTGTGTGTGTGTGTGTTGTCGGTGTGTGTGTGTTGTCGATGTGTGTGTGTGTGTGTGTTATCGGTGTGTGTGTGTGTGTGTTGTCGGTGTGTGTGTGTGTGTGTGTGTGTGTGTGTTGTCGGTGTGTGTGTGTGTGTTGTCGGTGTGTGTGTGTGTGTGTTGTCGGTGTGTGTGTGTGTGGTCGGTGTGTTTGTGTGTGTGTGTTGTCGGTGTGTGTGTGTGTGTTGTCGGTGTGTGTGTGTGTGTTGTCGGTGTGTGTGTGTGTGTGTTGTCAGTGTGTGTGTGTGTGTGTTGTCGGTGTGTGTGTGTTTATGTGTTGTCGGTGTGTGTGTGTGTGTGTTGTCGGTGTGTGTGTGTGTGTTGTCGGTGTGTGTGTGTGTGTTGTCGGTGTGTGTGTGTTGTCGGTGTGTGTGTGTGTGTGTGTGTGTGTGTGTTGTCGGTGTGTGTGTGTGTTGTCGGTGTGTGTGTGTGTGTTGTCGGTGTGTGTGTGTGTGTGTTGTCGGTGTGTGTGTGTGTGTTGTCGGTGTGTGTGTGTGTGTGTTGTCGGTGTGTGTGTGTGTTGTCGGTGTGTGTGTGTGTGTGTGTGTGTGTTGTCGGTGTGTGTGTGTGTTGTCGGTGTGTGGGTGTGTGTTGTCGGTGTGTGTGTGTGTTGTCGGTGTGTGTGTGTGTGTGTTGTCGGTGTGTGTGTGTTGTCGGTGTGTGTGTGTGTGTGTTGTCGGTGTGTGTGTGTGTTGTCGGTGTGTGTGTGTGTGTTGTCGGTGTGTGTGTGTGTGTGTTGTCGGTGTGTGTGTGTGTGTGTTGTCGGTGTGTGTGTGTGTGTGTTGTGTGTGTGTGTGTTGTCGGTGTGTGTGTGTGTGTGTTGTCGGTGTGTGTGTGTGTGTGTTGTCGGTGTGTGTGTGTTGTCGGTGTGTGTGTGTATGTGTTGTCGGTGTGTGTGTGTTGTCGGTGTGTGTGTGTGTGTGTTGTCGGTGTGTGTGTGTTGTCGATGTGTGTGTGTGTGTGTGTTATCGGTGTGTGTGTGTGTGTGTTGTTGGTGTGTGTGTGTTTGTGTGTGAGTGTGTTGTCGGTGTGTGTGTGTGTGTTGTCGGTGTGTGTGTGTGTGTGTTGTCGGTGTGTGTGTGTTGTCGGTGTGTGTGTGTGTGTGTGTTGTCGGTGTGTGTGTGTTGTCGATGTGTGTGTGTGTGTGTGTTATCGGTGTGTGTGTGTGTGTGTTGTCGGTGTGTGTGTGTGTGTGTGTGTTGTCGGTGTGTGTGTGTGTGTTGTCGGTGTGTGTGTGTGTGTGTTGTCGGTGTGTGTGTGTGTGGTCGGTGTGTTTGTGTGTGTGTGTTGTCGGTGTGTGTGTGTGTGTGTTGTCGGTGTGTGTGTGTGTTGTCGATGTGTGTGTGTGTGTTATCGGTGTGTGTGTGTGTGTGTTGTCGGTGTGTGTGTGTGTGTGTGTGTGTGTGTGTGTTGTCGGTGTGTGTGTGTGTGTTGTCGGTGTGTGTGTGTGTGTGTTGTCGGTGTGTGTGTGTGTGGTCGGTGTGTTTGTGTGTGTGTGTTGTCGGTGTGTGTGTGTGTGTTGTCGGTGTGTGTGTGTGTGTTGTCGGTGTGTGTGTGTGTGTGTTGTCAGTGTGTGTGTGTGTGTGTTGTCGGTGTGTGTGTGTTTATGTGTTGTCGGTGTGTGTGTGTGTGTGTTGTCGGTGTGTGTGTGTGTGTTGTCGGTGTGTGTGTGTGTGTTGTCGGTGTGTGTGTGTTGTCGGTGTGTGTGTGTGTGTGTGTGTGTGTGTGTTGTCGGTGTGTGTGTGTGTTGTCGGTGTGTGTGTGTGTGTTGTCGGTGTGTGTGTGTGTGTGTTGTCGGTGTGTGTGTGTGTGTGTTGTCAGTGTGTGTGTGTGTGTGTTGTCGGTGTGTGTGTGTGTGTGTTGTCGGTGTGTGTGTGTGTGTTGTGTGTGTGTGTGTTGTCGGTGTCTGTGTTGTCCGAGTGTGTGTGTGTGTGTGTGTGTGTGTGTGTGTGTGTTGTCGGTGTGTGTGTGTTGTCGGTGTGTGTGTGTGTGTGTGTGTTGTCGGTGTGTGTGTGTGTGGTCGGTGTGTTTGTGTGTGTGTGTTGTCGGTGTGTGTGTGTGTGTTGTCGGTGTGTGTGTGTGTGTTGTCGGTGTGTGTGTGTTGTCAGTGTGTGTGTGTGTGTGTTGTCGGTGTGTGTGTGTTTATGTGTTGTCGGTGTGTGTGTGTGTGTGTTGTTGGTGTGTGTTTGTGTTGTCGGTGTGTGTGTGTGTGTTGTCGGTGTGTGTGTGTGTTGGCGGTGTGTGTGTGTGTGTGTGTGTGTGTGTGTGTGTGTGTGTGTGTGTGTGTGTGTGTGTGTGTGTTGTCGGTGTGTGTGTGTGTTGTCGGTGTGTGTGTGTGTGTTGTCGGTGTGTGTGTGTGTGTGTTGTCGGTGTGTGTGTGTGTGTTTTGTCAGTGTGTGTGTGTGTGTGTTGTCGGTGTGTGTGTGTGTGTGTTGTCGGTGTGTGTGTTGTCCGAGTGTGTGTGTGTGTGTTGTCGGTGTGTGTGTGTGTGTGTGTTGTCGGTGAGTGTGTGTTGTCGGTGTGTGTGTGTGTGTGTTGTCGGTGTGTGTGTGTTGTCGATGTGTGTGTGTGTGTGTTATCGGTGTGTGTGTGTGTGTTGTCGGTGTGTGTGTGTGTGTGTGTGTGTGTGTTGTCGGTGTGTGTGTGTTGTCCGTGTGTGTGTGTGTGTTGTCGGTGTGTGTGTGTTGTCGGTGTGTGTGTGTGTGTGTTGTCGGTGTGTGTGTGTTGTCGATGTGTGTGTGTGTGTGTGTTATCGGTGTGTGTGTGTGTGTGTTGTCGGTGTGTGTGTGTGTGTGTGTGTGTGTTGTCGGTGTGTGTGTGTGTGTTGTCGGTGTGTGTGTGTGTGTTGTCGGTGTGTGTGTGTGTGGTCGGTGTGTTGTGTGTGTGTGTGTTGTCGGTGTGTGTGTGTGTGTGTTGTCGGTGTGTGTGTGTTTATGTGTTGTCGGTGTGTGTGTGTGTGTGTTGTCGGTGTGTGTGTGTGTGTTGTCGGTGTGTGTGTGTGTGTTGTCGGTGTGTGTGTGTGTTGTCGGTGTGTGTGTGTGTGTGTGTGTGTGTTGTCGGTGTGTGTGTGTGTTGTCGGTGTGTGTGTGTGTGTGTGTTGTCGGTGTGTGTGTGTGTGTGTTGTCGGTGTGTGTGTGTGTGTGTGTGTTGTCAGTGTGTGTGTGTGTGTGTTGTCGGTGTGTGTGTGTGTGTGTTGTCGGTGTGTGTGTGTGTGTTGTGTGTGTGTGTGTTGTCGGTGTGTGTGTTGTCCGAGTGTGTGTGTGTGTGTGTGTGTGTGTGTTGTCGGTGTGTGTGTGTTGTCGGTGTGTGTGTGTGTGTGTTGTCGGTGTGTGTGTGTGTGTGTGTGTGTGTTGTTGGTGTGTGTGTGTGTTGTCGGTGTGTGTGTGTGTGTGTTGTCAGTGTGTGTGTGTGTGTGTTGTCGGTGTGTGTGTGTTTATGTGTTGTCGGTGTTTGTGTGTGTGTGTTGTCGGTGTGTGTGTGTGTTGTCGGTGTGTATGTGTGTGTGTGTGTGTGTGTGTGTTGTCGGTGTGTGTGTGTGTTGTCGGTGTGTGTGTGTGTGTTGTCGGTGTGTGTGTGTGTGTGTTGTCGGTGTGTGTGTGTGTTGTCAGTGTGTGTGTGTGTGTGTGTGTGTGTGTGTGTGTTGTCGGTGTGTGTGTGTGTGTTGTGTGTGTGTGTGTTGTCGATGTGTGTGTTGTCTGAGTGTGTGTGTGTGTGTGTGTGTGTTGTCGGTGTGTGTGTGTTGTCGGTGTGTGTGTGTGTTGTCGGTGTGTGTGTGTTGTCGATGTGTGTGTGTGTGTGTGTTATCGGTGTGTGTGTGTGTTGTCGGTGTGTGTGTGTGTGTGTTGTCGGTGTGTGTGTGTGTGTTGTCGGTGTGTGTGTGTGTGTGGTCGGTGTGTTTGTGTGTGTGTGTTGTCGGTGTGTGTGTGTGTGTTGTCGGTGTGTGTGTGTGTGTGTTGTCGGTGTGTGTGTGTGTTGTCAGTGTGTGTGTGTGTGTGTTGTCGGTGTGTGTGTGTGTATGTGTTGTCGGTGTGTGTGTGTGTGTGTGTGTGTGTTGTTGGTGTGTGTGTGTGTTGTCGGTGTGTGTGTGTGTGTGTGTTGTCAGTGTGTGTGTGTGTGTGTTGTCGGTGTGTGTGTGTTTATGTGTTGTCGGTGTTTGTGTGTGTGTGTTGTCGGTGTGTGTGTGTGTTGTCGGTGTGTATGTGTGTGTGTGTGTGTGTGTGTTGTCGGTGTGTGTGTGTGTTGTCGGTGTGTGTGTGTGTGTTGTCGGTGTGTGTGTGTGTGTGTTGTCGGTGTGTGTGTGTGTTGTCAGTGTGTGTGTGTGTGTGTGTGTGTGTGTGTGTGTTGTCGGTGTGTGTGTGTGTGTTGTGTGTGTGTGTGTTGTCGATGTGTGTGTTGTCCGAGTGTGTGTGTGTGTGTGTGTGTGTTGTCGGTGTGTGTGTGTTGTCGGTGTGTGTGTGTGTTGTCGGTGTGTGTGTGTTGTCGATGTGTGTGTGTGTGTTATCAGTATGTGTGTGTTTGTGTTGTCGGTGTGTGTGTGTGTGTGTTGTCGGTGTGTGTGTGTGTGTTGTCGGTGTGTGTGTGTGTGGTCGGTGTGTTTGTGTGTGTGTGTTGTCGGTGTGTGTGTGTGTGTTGTCGGTGTGTGTGTGTGTGTTGTCGGTGTGTGTGTGTGTTGTCAGTGTGTGTGTGTGTGTGTTGTCGGTGTGTGTGTGTTTATGTGTTGTCGGTGTGTGTGTGTGTGTGTTGTTGGTGTGTGTTTGTGTTGTCGGTGTGTGTGTGTGTGTTGTCGGTGTGTGTGTGTGTTGGCGGTGTGTGTGTGTGTGTGTGTGTGTGTGTGTGTGTGTGTGTGTGTGTGTGTGTTGTCGGTGTGTGTGTGTGTTGTCGGTGTGTGTGTGTGTGTTGTCGGTGTGTGTGTGTGTGTGTTGTCGGTGTGTGTGTGTGTGTTTTGTCAGTGTGTGTGTGTGTGTGTTGTCGGTGTGTGTGTGTTTGTGTTGTCGGTGTGTGTGTTGTCCGAGTGTGTGTGTGTGTGTTGTCGGTGTGTGTGTGTTGCTGGTTTTTGTGTGTGTGTGTTGTCGATGTGTGTGTGTGTGTTGTCGGTGTGTGTGTGTGTGTGTGTGTGTGTTGTCGGTGTGTGTGTGTGTGTGTGTGTTGTCGGTGTGTTTGTGTTTGTGTGTTGTCGGTGTGTGTGTGTGTGTTGTCGGTGTGTGTGTGTGTGTGTGTGTGTTGTCGGTGTGTGTGTGTTGTCGGTGTGTGTGTGTGTCTGTTGTCGGTGTGTGTGTGTGTGTTGCTGGTTTTTGTGTGTGTGTGTTGTCGATGTGTGTGTGTGTGTTGTCGGTGTGTGTGTGTGTGTGTGTGTGTGTGTTGTCGGTGTGTGTGTGTGTGTTGTCGGTGTGTTTGTGTGTGTGTGTTGTCGGTGTGTGTGTCTGTGTGTTGTCGGTGTGTGTGTGTGTGTGTTGTCGGTGTGTGTGTGTGTGTGTTGTCGGTGTGTGTGTGTGTGTGTTGTGTGTGTGTGTGTGTTGTCGGTGTGTGTGTGTTGTCAGTGTGTGTGTGTGTGTGTTGTCGGTGTGTGTGTGTGTTGTCGGTGTGTGTGTGTGTGTGTTGTCGGTGTGTGTGTGTGTGTGTGTTGTCGGTGTGTGTGTGTGTGTTGCCGGTGTGTGTGTGTTGTCGTTGTGTGTGTGTGTGTTGTCGGTGTGTGTGTGTGTGTTGTCGGTGTGTGTGTGTGTGTTGTCGGTGTGTGTGTGTGTGTGTTGTCGGTGTGTGTGTGTGTGTGTTGTCGGTGTGTGTGTGTGTGTGTGTGTGTGTGTGTTGTCGGTGTGTGTGTGTGTGTGTTGTCGGTGTGTGTGTGTGTGTTGTCGGTGTTTGTGTGTGTGTGTTGTCGGTGTGTGTGTGTGTGTGTGTGTGTGTGTGTTGTCGGTGTGTATGTGTGTGTGTTGTCAGTGTTTGTGTGTGTGTGTGTTGTCAGTGTGTGTGTGTTTATGTTTTGTCGGTGTGTGTGTGTGTGTGTTGTCGGTGTGTGTGTGTGTGTGTTGTCTGTGTGTGTGTGTGTGTTGTCGGTGTGTGTGTGTGTGTTGTCGGTGTGTGTGTGTGTTGTCGGTTTGTGTGTGTGTGTGTTGTCGGTGTGTGTGTGTGTGTGTTGTCGGTGTGTGTGTGTGTTGTCGGTGTGTGTGTGTGTTGTGTGTGTGTGTTGTCGGTGTGTGTGTGTGTGTGTGTTGTCGGTGTGTGTGTGTTGTCGGTGTGTGCGTGTGTTGTCGGTGTGTGTGTGTGTGTTGTCGATGTGTGTGTGTGTGTTGTCGGTGTGTGTGTGTTGTCGGAGTGTGTGTGTTGTGTGTGTGTGTCGGTGTGTGTGTGTTGTAGGTGTGTGTGTGTGTGTTGTCGGTGTGTGTGTGTGTGTGTTGTCGGCGTGTGTGTGTGTGTGTGTGTGTGTGTTTGTGTGTGTGTGTGTGTGTGTGTGTGTTGTCGGTGTGTGTGTTGTCGGTGTGTGTGTGTGTGTTGTGTGTGTGTGTCGGTGTGTGTGTGTTGTCGGTGTGTGTGTGTGTGTGTGTTTTCGGTGTGTGTGTGTGTTGTCGGTGTGTGTGTATTGTCAGTGTTTGTGTGTGTGTGTGTTGTCGGTGTGTGTGTGTGTGTGTGTGTGTGTGTGTTGTCGGTGTGTGTGTGTGTGTGTTGTCGGTGTGTGTGTGTGTGTGTGTGTGTGTGTTGTCGGTGTGTGTGTGTGTGTTGTCGGTGTGTGTGTGTGTGTTGTCGGTGTTTGTGTGTGTGTGTTGTCGGTGTGTGTGTGTGTGTGTGTGTGTGTGTTGTCGGTGTGTATGTGTGTGTGTTGTCAGTGTTTGTGTGTGTGTGTGTTGTCAGTGTGTGTGTGTTTATGTTTTGTCGGTGTGTGTGTGTGTTGTCGGTGTGTGTGTGTGTGTGTTGTCTGTGTGTGTGTGTGTGTTGTCGGTGTGTGTGTGTGTGTTGTCGGTGTGTGTGTGTGTTGTCGGTTTGTGTGTGTGTGTGTTGTCGGTGTGTGTGTGTGTGTTGTCGGTGTGTGTGTGTGTTGTCGGTGTGTGTGTGTGTGTTGTGTGTGTGTGTTGTCGGTGTGTGTGTGTGTGTGTGTTGTCGGTGTGTGTGTGTTGTCGGTGTGTGCGTGTGTTGTCGGTGTGTGTGTGTGTGTTGTCGATGTGTGTGTGTGTGTTGTCGGTGTGTGTGTGTTGTCGGAGTGTGTGTGTTGTGTGTGTGTGTCGGTGTGTGTGTGTTGTCGGTGTGTGTGTGTGTGTTGTCGGTGTGTGTGTGTGTGTGTTGTCGGCGGTGTGTGTGTGTGTGTGTGTGTGTGTGTGTGTGTGTGTGTGTGTGTGTGTGTGTGTGTTGTCGGTGTGTGTGTTCTCGGTGTGTGTGTGTGTGTTGTGTGTGTGTGTCGGTGTGTGTGTGTTGTCGGTGTGTGTGTGTGTGTTTTCGGTGTGTGTGTGTGTTGTCGGTGTGTGTGTATTGTCAGTGTTTGTGTGTGTGTGTGTTGTCGGTGTGTGTGTGTGTGTGTGTGTTGTCGGTGTGTGTGTTGTCGGTGTGTGTGTGTGTGTTGTCGGTGTGTGTGTGTGTGTGTGTGTTGTCGGTGTGTGTGTGTGTTGTCGGTGTGTGTGTGTGTGTTGTCGGTGTGTGTGTGTGTTGTCGGTTTGTGTGTGTGTGTGTGTGTGTTGTCGGTGTGTGTGTGTGTGTTGTCGGTGTGTGTGTGTGTGTTGTCGGTGTGTGTGTGTGTGTTGTCGGTGTGTGTGTGTGTGTTGTCGGTGTGTGTGTGTGTTGTCGGTGTGTGTGTGTGTGTTGTCGGTGTGTGTGTGTGTGTGTTGTCGGTGTGTGTGTGTGTGTGTGTGTGTGTGTGTGTGTGTGTGTGTGTGTTGTCGGTGTGTGTGTTGTCGGTGTGTGTGTGTGTGTTGTGTGTGTGTGTCGGTGTGTGTGTGTTGTCGGTGTGTGTGTGTGTGTGTGTTGTCGGTGTGTGTGTGTGTGTGTTGTCGGTGTGTGTGTATTGTCAGTGTGTGTGTGTGTGTGTGTTGTCGGTGTGTGTGTGTGTGTGTGTTGTCGGTGTGTGTGTTGTCGGTGTGTGTGTGTGTGTGTTGTCGGTGTGTGTGTGTGTGTGTGTGTTGTCGGTGTGTGTGTGTGTTGTCGGTGTGTGTGTGTGTGTTGTCGGTGTGTGTGTGTTGTCGGTGTGTGCGTGTGTTGTCGGTGTGTGTGTGTGTGTTGTCGATGTGTGTGTGTGTGTTGTCGGTGTGTGTGTGTTGTCGGTGTGTGTGTGTGTGTTGTCGGTGTGTGTGTGTGTTGTCGGTTTGTGTGTGTGTGTTGTCGGTGTGTGTGTGTGTGTTGTCGGTGTGTGTGTGTGTGTTGTCGGTGTGTGTGTGTGTGTGTTGTCGGTGTGTGTGTGTGTTGTCGGTGTGTGTGTGTGTGTTGTCGGTGTGTGTGTGTGTGTGTTGTCGGTGTGTGTGTGTGTGTGTGTGTGTGTGTGTGTGTGTGTGTGTGTTGTCGGTGTGTGTGTTGTCGGTGTGTGTGTGTGTGTTGTGTGTGTGTGTCGGTGTGTGTGTGTTGTCGGTGTGTGTGTGTGTGTGTGTTGTCGGTGTGTGTGTGTGTGTGTTGTCGGTGTGTGTGTATTGTCAGTGTGTGTGTGTGTGTGTGTTGTCGGTGTGTGTGTGTGTGTGTGTTGTCGGTGTGTGTGTGTGTGTTGCCGGTGTGTGTGTGTTGTCGTTGTGTGTGTGTGTGTTGTCGGTGTGTGTGTGTGTGTTGTCGGTGTGTGTGTGTGTGTTGTCGGTGTGTGTGTGTGTGTGTTGTCGGTGTGTGTGTGTGTGTGTTGTCGGTGTGTGTGTGTGTGTGTGTGTGTGTGTGTTGTCGGTGTGTGTGTGTGTGTTGTCGGTGTGTGTGTGTGTGTTGTCGGTGTTTGTGTGTGTGTGTTGTCGGTGTGTGTGTGTGTGTGTTGTGTGTGTGTGTGTTGTCGGTGTGTGTGTGTGTGTGTTGTCGGTGTGTGTGTGTGTGTGTTGTCGGTGTGTGTGTGTGTGTTGTCGGTGTGTGTGTGTGTTGTCGGTGTGTGTGTGTGTGTGTGTGTGTGTTATCGGTGTGTGTGTGTGTGTTGTCGGTGTGTGTGTGTGTGTGTTGTCGGTGTGTGTGTGTGTGTGTTGTCGGTGTGTGTGTGTTGTCGGTGTGTGTGT
The DNA here is from genome assembly GCF_965601325.2 of Salmo salar. NCBI lineage: Eukaryota > Metazoa > Chordata > Actinopteri > Salmoniformes > Salmonidae > Salmo > Salmo salar. The sequence continues at coordinate 668,091 of NW_027675404.1, forward strand.
GTGTATGTGTTGTCGGTGTGTGTGTGTTGTCGGTGTGTGTGTGTGTGTGTTGTCGGTGTGTGTGTGTTGTCGATGTGTGTGTGTGTGTGTGTTATCGGTGTGTGTGTGTGTGTGTTGTTGGTGTGTGTGTGTTTGTGTGTGAGTGTGTTGTCGGTGTGTGTGTGTGTGTTGTCGGTGTGTGTGTGTGTGTGTTGTCGGTGTGTGTGTGTTGTCGGTGTGTGTGTGTGTGTGTTGTCGGTGTGTGTGTGTTGTCGATGTGTGTGTGTGTGTGTGTTATCGGTGTGTGTGTGTGTGTGTTGTTGGTGTGTGTGTGTTTGTGTGTGAGTGTGTTGTCGGTGTGTGTGTGTGTGTTGTCGGTGTGTGTGTGTGTGTGTTGTCGGTGTGTGTGTGTTGTCGGTGTGTGTGTGTGTGTGTTGTCGGTGTGTGTGTGTTGTCGATGTGTGTGTGTGTGTGTGTTATCGGTGTGTGTGTGTGTGTGTTGTCGGTGTGTGTGTGTGTGTGTGTGTTGTCGGTGTGTGTGTGTGTGTTGTCGGTGTGTGTGTGTGTGTGTTGTCGGTGTGTGTGTGTGTGGTCGGTGTGTTTGTGTGTGTGTGTTGTCGGTGTGTGTGTGTGTGTGTTGTCGGTGTGTGTGTGTGTTGTCGATGTGTGTGTGTGTGTTATCGGTGTGTGTGTGTGTGTGTTGTCGGTGTGTGTGTGTGTGTGTGTGTGTGTGTGTTGTCGGTGTGTGTGTGTGTGTTGTCGGTGTGTGTGTGTGTGTGTTGTCGGTGTGTGTGTGTGTGGTCGGTGTGTTTGTGTGTGTGTGTTGTCGGTGTGTGTGTGTGTGTTGTCGGTGTGTGTGTGTGTGTTGTCGGTGTGTGTGTGTGTGTGTTGTCAGTGTGTGTGTGTGTGTGTTGTCGGTGTGTGTGTGTTTATGTGTTGTCGGTGTGTGTGTGTGTGGTCGGTGTGTTTGTGTGTGTGTGTTGTCGGTGTGTGTGTGTGTGTGTTGTCGGTGTGTGTGTGTGTTGTCGATGTGTGTGTGTGTGTTATCGGTGTGTGTGTGTGTGTGTTGTCGGTGTGTGTGTGTGTGTGTGTGTGTGTGTGTTGTCGGTGTGTGTGTGTGTGTTGTCGGTGTGTGTGTGTGTGTGTTGTCGGTGTGTGTGTGTGTGGTCGGTGTGTTTGTGTGTGTGTGTTGTCGGTGTGTGTGTGTGTGTTGTCGGTGTGTGTGTGTGTGTTGTCGGTGTGTGTGTGTGTGTGTTGTCAGTGTGTGTGTGTGTGTGTTGTCGGTGTGTGTGTGTTTATGTGTTGTCGGTGTGTGTGTGTGTGTGTTGTCGGTGTGTGTGTGTGTGTTGTCGGTGTGTGTGTGTGTGTTGTCGGTGTGTGTGTGTTGTCGGTGTGTGTGTGTGTGTGTGTGTGTGTGTGTTGTCGGTGTGTGTGTGTGTTGTCGGTGTGTGTGTGTGTGTTGTCGGTGTGTGTGTGTGTGTGTTGTCGGTGTGTGTGTGTGTGTGTTGTCAGTGTGTGTGTGTGTGTGTTGTCGGTGTGTGTGTGTGTGTGTTGTCGGTGTGTGTGTGTGTGTTGTGTGTGTGTGTGTTGTCGGTGTCTGTGTTGTCCGAGTGTGTGTGTGTGTGTGTGTGTGTGTGTGTGTGTTGTCGGTGTGTGTGTGTTGTCGGTGTGTGTGTGTGTGTGTGTGTTGTCGGTGTGTGTGTGTGTGGTCGGTGTGTTTGTGTGTGTGTGTTGTCGGTGTGTGTGTGTGTGTTGTCGGTGTGTGTGTGTGTGTTGTCGGTGTGTGTGTGTTGTCAGTGTGTGTGTGTGTGTGTTGTCGGTGTGTGTGTGTTTATGTGTTGTCGGTGTGTGTGTGTGTGTGTTGTTGGTGTGTGTTTGTGTTGTCGGTGTGTGTGTGTGTGTTGTCGGTGTGTGTGTGTGTTGGCGGTGTGTGTGTGTGTGTGTGTGTGTGTGTGTGTGTGTGTGTGTGTGTGTGTGTGTGTGTGTTGTCGGTGTGTGTGTGTGTTGTCGGTGTGTGTGTGTGTGTTGTCGGTGTGTGTGTGTGTGTGTTGTCGGTGTGTGTGTGTGTGTTTTGTCAGTGTGTGTGTGTGTGTGTTGTCGGTGTGTGTGTGTGTGTGTTGTCGGTGTGTGTGTTGTCCGAGTGTGTGTGTGTGTGTTGTCGGTGTGTGTGTGTGTGTGTGTTGTCGGTGAGTGTGTGTTGTCGGTGTGTGTGTGTGTGTGTTGTCGGTGTGTGTGTGTTGTCGATGTGTGTGTGTGTGTGTTATCGGTGTGTGTGTGTGTGTTGTCGGTGTGTGTGTGTGTGTGTGTGTGTGTGTTGTCGGTGTGTGTGTGTTGTCCGTGTGTGTGTGTGTGTTGTCGGTGTGTGTGTGTTGTCGGTGTGTGTGTGTGTGTGTTGTCGGTGTGTGTGTGTTGTCGATGTGTGTGTGTGTGTGTGTTATCGGTGTGTGTGTGTGTGTGTTGTCGGTGTGTGTGTGTGTGTGTGTGTGTGTTGTCGGTGTGTGTGTGTGTGTTGTCGGTGTGTGTGTGTGTGTTGTCGGTGTGTGTGTGTGTGGTCGGTGTGTTTGTGTGTGTGTGTGTTGTCGGTGTGTGTGTGTGTGTGTTGTCGGTGTGTGTGTGTTTATGTGTTGTCGGTGTGTGTGTGTGTGTGTTGTCGGTGTGTGTGTGTGTGTTGTCGGTGTGTGTGTGTGTGTTGTCGGTGTGTGTGTGTGTTGTCGGTGTGTGTGTGTGTGTGTGTGTGTGTTGTCGGTGTGTGTGTGTGTTGTCGGTGTGTGTGTGTGTGTGTGTTGTCGGTGTGTGTGTGTGTGTGTTGTCGGTGTGTGTGTGTGTGTGTGTGTTGTCAGTGTGTGTGTGTGTGTGTTGTCGGTGTGTGTGTGTGTGTGTGTTGTCGGTGTGTGTGTGTGTGTTGTGTGTGTGTGTGTTGTCGGTGTGTGTGTTGTCCGAGTGTGTGTGTGTGTGTGTGTGTGTGTGTTGTCGGTGTGTGTGTGTTGTCGGTGTGTGTGTGTGTGTGTTGTCGGTGTGTGTGTGTGTGTGTGTGTGTGTTGTTGGTGTGTGTGTGTGTTGTCGGTGTGTGTGTGTGTGTGTTGTCAGTGTGTGTGTGTGTGTGTTGTCGGTGTGTGTGTGTTTATGTGTTGTCGGTGTTTGTGTGTGTGTGTTGTCGGTGTGTGTGTGTGTTGTCGGTGTGTATGTGTGTGTGTGTGTGTGTGTGTGTTGTCGGTGTGTGTGTGTGTTGTCGGTGTGTGTGTGTGTGTTGTCGGTGTGTGTGTGTGTGTGTTGTCGGTGTGTGTGTGTGTTGTCAGTGTGTGTGTGTGTGTGTGTGTGTGTGTGTGTTGTCGGTGTGTGTGTGTGTGTGTTGTGTGTGTGTGTGTTGTCGATGTGTGTGTTGTCCGAGTGTGTGTGTGTGTGTGTGTGTGTTGTCGGTGTGTGTGTGTTGTCGGTGTGTGTGTGTGTTGTCGGTGTGTGTGTGTTGTCGATGTGTGTGTGTGTGTGTGTTATCGGTGTGTGTGTGTGTGTGTTGTCGGTGTGTGTGTGTGTGTGTTGTCGGTGTGTGTGTGTGTGTTGTCGGTGTGTGTGTGTGTGTGGTCGGTGTGTTTGTGTGTGTGTGTTGTCGGTGTGTGTGTGTGTGTTGTCGGTGTGTGTGTGTGTGTGTTGTCGGTGTGTGTGTGTGTTGTCAGTGTGTGTGTGTGTGTGTTGTCGGTGTGTGTGTGTTTATGTGTTGTCGGTGTGTGTGTGTGTGTGTGTGTGTGTTGTTGGTGTGTGTGTGTGTTGTCGGTGTGTGTGTGTGTGTGTGTTGTCAGTGTGTGTGTGTGTGTGTTGTCGGTGTGTGTGTGTTTATGTGTTGTCGGTGTTTGTGTGTGTGTGTTGTCGGTGTGTGTGTGTGTTGTCGGTGTGTATGTGTGTGTGTGTGTGTGTGTGTTGTCGGTGTGTGTGTGTGTTGTCGGTGTGTGTGTGTGTGTTGTCGGTGTGTGTGTGTGTGTGTTGTCGGTGTGTGTGTGTGTTGTCAGTGTGTGTGTGTGTGTGTGTGTGTGTGTGTGTGTTGTCGGTGTGTGTGTGTGTGTTGTGTGTGTGTGTGTTGTCGATGTGTGTGTTGTCCGAGTGTGTGTGTGTGTGTGTGTGTGTTGTCGGTGTGTGTGTGTTGTCGGTGTGTGTGTGTGTTGTCGGTGTGTGTGTGTTGTCGATGTGTGTGTGTGTGTTATCAGTATGTGTGTGTTTGTGTTGTCGGTGTGTGTGTGTGTGTGTTGTCGGTGTGTGTGTGTGTGTTGTCGGTGTGTGTGTGTGTGGTCGGTGTGTTTGTGTGTGTGTGTTGTCGGTGTGTGTGTGTGTGTTGTCGGTGTGTGTGTGTGTGTTGTCGGTGTGTGTGTGTGTTGTCAGTGTGTGTGTGTGTGTGTTGTCGGTGTGTGTGTGTTTATGTGTTGTCGGTGTGTGTGTGTGTGTGTTGTTGGTGTGTGTTTGTGTTGTCGGTGTGTGTGTGTGTGTTGTCGGTGTGTGTGTGTGTTGGCGGTGTGTGTGTGTGTGTGTGTGTGTGTGTGTGTGTGTGTGTGTGTGTGTGTTGTCGGTGTGTGTGTGTGTTGTCGGTGTGTGTGTGTGTGTTGTCGGTGTGTGTGTGTGTGTGTTGTCGGTGTGTGTGTGTGTGTTTTGTCAGTGTGTGTGTGTGTGTGTTGTCGGTGTGTGTGTGTGTGTGTTGTCGGTGTGTGTGTTGTCCGAGTGTGTGTGTGTGTGTTGTCGGTGTGTGTGTGTTGCTGGTTTTTGTGTGTGTGTGTTGTCGATGTGTGTGTGTGTGTTGTCGGTGTGTGTGTGTGTGTGTGTGTGTGTTGTCGGTGTGTGTGTGTGTGTGTGTGTTGTCGGTGTGTTTGTGTTTGTGTGTTGTCGGTGTGTGTGTGTGTGTTGTCGGTGTGTGTGTGTGTGTGTGTGTGTTGTCGGTGTGTGTGTGTTGTCGGTGTGTGTGTGTGTCTGTTGTCGGTGTGTGTGTGTGTGTTGCTGGTTTTTGTGTGTGTGTGTTGTCGATGTGTGTGTGTGTGTTGTCGGTGTGTGTGTGTGTGTGTGTGTGTGTGTTGTCGGTGTGTGTGTGTGTGTTGTCGGTGTGTTTGTGTGTGTGTGTTGTCGGTGTGTGTGTCTGTGTGTTGTCGGTGTGTGTGTGTGTGTGTTGTGTGTGTGTGTGTGTGTTGTCGGTGTGTGTGTGTGTTGTCGGTGAGTGTGTGTTGTCAGTGTGTGTGTGTGTGTGTTGTGTGTGTGTGTGTTGTCGGTGTGTGTGTGTGTGTTGTCGGTGTGTGTGTGTGTGTGTTGTCGGTGTGTGTGTGTGTTGTCGGTGTGTGTGTGTGTGTGTGTGTGTGTTGTCGGTGTGTGTGTGTGTTGTCGGTGTGTGGGTGTGTGTTGTCGGTGTGTGTGTGTGTTGTCGGTGTGTGTGTGTGTGTGTTGTCGGTGTGTGTGTGTTGTCGGTGTGTGTGTGTGTGTGTTGTCGGTGTGTGTGTGTGTTGTCGGTGTGTGTGTGTGTGTTGTCGGTGTGTGTGTGTGTGTGTTGTCGGTGTGTGTGTGTGTGTGTTGTCGGTGTGTGTGTGTGTGTGTTGTGTGTGTGTGTGTTGTCGGTGTGTGTGTGTGTGTGTTGTCGGTGTGTGTGTGTGTGTGTTGTCGGTGTGTGTGTGTGTGTTGTCGGTGTGTGTGTGTGTTGTCGGTGTGTGTGTGTGTGTGTGTGTGTGTGTTATCGGTGTGTGTGTGTGTGTTGTCGGTGTGTGTGTGTGTGTGTTGTCGGTGTGTGTGTGTGTGTGTTGTCGGTGTGTGTGTGTTGTCGGTGTGTGTGTGTGTATGTGTTGTCGGTGTGTGTGTGTTGTCGGTGTGTGTGTGTGTGTGTTGTCGGTGTGTGTGTGTTGTCGATGTGTGTGTGTGTGTGTGTTATCGGTGTGTGTGTGTGTGTGTTGTTGGTGTGTGTGTGTTTGTGTGTGAGTGTGTTGTCGGTGTGTGTGTGTGTGTTGTCGGTGTGTGTGTGTGTGTGTTGTCGGTGTGTGTGTGTTGTCGGTGTGTGTGTGTGTGTGTTGTCGGTGTGTGTGTGTTGTCGATGTGTGTGTGTGTGTGTGTTATCGGTGTGTGTGTGTGTGTGTGTTGTCGGTGTGTGTGTGTGTGTGTGTGTTGTCGGTGTGTGTGTGTGTGTTGTCGGTGTGTGTGTGTGTGTGTTGTCGGTGTGTGTGTGTGTGGTCGGTGTGTTTGTGTGTGTGTGTTGTCGGTGTGTGTGTGTGTGTGTTGTCGGTGTGTGTGTGTTGTCGATGTGTGTGTGTGTGTGTGTTATCGGTGTGTGTGTGTGTGTGTTGTCGGTGTGTGTGTGTGTGTGTGTGTGTGTGTGTTGTCGGTGTGTGTGTGTGTGTTGTCGGTGTGTGTGTGTGTGTGTTGTCGGTGTGTGTGTGTGTGGTCGGTGTGTTTGTGTGTGTGTTGTCGGTGTGTGTGTGTGTGTTGTCGGTGTGTGTGTGTGTGTTGTCGGTGTGTGTGTGTGTGTGTTGTCAGTGTGTGTGTGTGTGTGTTGTCGGTGTGTGTGTGTTTATGTGTTGTCGGTGTGTGTGTGTGTGTGTTGTCGGTGTGTGTGTGTGTGTTGTCGGTGTGTGTGTGTGTGTTGTCGGTGTGTGTGTGTTGTCGGTGTTTGTGTGTGTGTGTGTGTGTGTGTGTTGTCGGTGTGTGTGTGTGTTGTCGGTGTGTGTGTGTGTGTTGTCGGTGTGTGTGTGTGTGTGTTGTCGGTGTGTGTGTGTGTGTTGTCGGTGTGTGTGTGTGTGTGTTGTCGGTGTGTGTGTGTGTTGTCGGTGTGTGTGTGTGTGTGTGTGTGTGTTGTCGGTGTGTGTGTGTGTTGTCGGTGTGTGGGTGTGTGTTGTCGGTGTGTGTGTGTGTTGTCGGTGTGTGTGTGTGTGTGTTGTCGGTGTGTGTGTGTTGTCGGTGTGTGTGTGTGTGTGTTGTCGGTGTGTGTGTGTGTTGTCGGTGTGTGTGTGTGTGTTGTCGGTGTGTGTGTGTGTGTGTTGTCGGTGTGTGTGTGTGTGTGTTGTCGGTGTGTGTGTGTGTGTGTTGTGTGTGTGTGTGTTGTCGGTGTGTGTGTGTGTGTGTTGTCGGTGTGTGTGTGTGTGTGTTGTCGGTGTGTGTGTGTGTGTTGTCGGTGTGTGTGTGTGTTGTCGGTGTGTGTGTGTGTGTGTGTGTGTGTGTTATCGGTGTGTGTGTGTGTGTTGTCGGTGTGTGTGTGTGTGTGTTGTCGGTGTGTGTGTGTGTGTGTTGTCGGTGTGTGTGTGTTGTCGGTGTGTGTGTGTGTATGTGTTGTCGGTGTGTGTGTGTTGTCGGTGTGTGTGTGTGTGTGTTGTCGGTGTGTGTGTGTTGTCGATGTGTGTGTGTGTGTGTGTTATCGGTGTGTGTGTGTGTGTGTTGTTGGTGTGTGTGTGTTTGTGTGTGAGTGTGTTGTCGGTGTGTGTGTGTGTGTTGTCGGTGTGTGTGTGTGTGTGTTGTCGGTGTGTGTGTGTTGTCGGTGTGTGTGTGTGTGTGTTGTCGGTGTGTGTGTGTTGTCGATGTGTGTGTGTGTGTGTGTTATCGGTGTGTGTGTGTGTGTGTTGTCGGTGTGTGTGTGTGTGTGTGTGTTGTCGGTGTGTGTGTGTGTGTTGTCGGTGTGTGTGTGTGTGTGTTGTCGGTGTGTGTGTGTGTGGTCGGTGTGTTTGTGTGTGTGTGTTGTCGGTGTGTGTGTGTGTGTGTTGTCGGTGTGTGTGTGTGTTGTCGATGTGTGTGTGTGTGTGTGTTATCGGTGTGTGTGTGTGTGTGTTGTCGGTGTGTGTGTGTGTGTGTGTGTGTGTGTGTTGTCGGTGTGTGTGTGTGTGTTGTCGGTGTGTGTGTGTGTGTGTTGTCGGTGTGTGTGTGTGTGGTCGGTGTGTTTGTGTGTGTGTGTTGTCGGTGTGTGTGTGTGTGTTGTCGGTGTGTGTGTGTGTGTTGTCGGTGTGTGTGTGTGTGTGTTGTCAGTGTGTGTGTGTGTGTGTTGTCGGTGTGTGTGTGTTTATGTGTTGTCGGTGTGTGTGTGTGTGTGTTGTCGGTGTGTGTGTGTGTGTTGTCGGTGTGTGTGTGTGTGTTGTCGGTGTGTGTGTGTTGTCGGTGTGTGTGTGTGTGTGTGTGTGTGTGTGTTGTCGGTGTGTGTGTGTGTTGTCGGTGTGTGTGTGTGTGTTGTCGGTGTGTGTGTGTGTGTGTTGTCGGTGTGTGTGTGTGTGTGTTGTCAGTGTGTGTGTGTGTGTGTTGTCGGTGTGTGTGTGTGTGTGTTGTCGGTGTGTGTGTGTGTGTGTTGTGTGTGTGTGTGTTGTCGGTGTCTGTGTTGTCCGAGTGTGTGTGTGTGTGTGTGTGTGTGTGTGTGTGTTGTCGGTGTGTGTGTGTTGTCGGTGTGTGTGTGTGTGTGTGTGTTGTCGGTGTGTGTGTGTGTGGTCGGTGTGTTTGTGTGTGTGTGTTGTCGGTGTGTGTGTGTGTGTTGTCGGTGTGTGTGTGTGTGTTGTCGGTGTGTGTGTGTTGTCAGTGTGTGTGTGTGTGTGTTGTCGGTGTGTGTGTGTTTATGTGTTGTCGGTGTGTGTGTGTGTGTGTTGTTGGTGTGTGTTTGTGTTGTCGGTGTGTGTGTGTGTGTTGTCGGTGTGTGTGTGTGTTGGCGGTGTGTGTGTGTGTGTGTGTGTGTGTGTGTGTGTGTGTGTGTGTGTGTGTGTGTGTGTGTGTGTTGTCGGTGTGTGTGTGTGTTGTCGGTGTGTGTGTGTGTGTTGTCGGTGTGTGTGTGTGTGTGTTGTCGGTGTGTGTGTGTGTGTTTTGTCAGTGTGTGTGTGTGTGTGTTGTCGGTGTGTGTGTGTGTGTGTTGTCGGTGTGTGTGTTGTCCGAGTGTGTGTGTGTGTGTTGTCGGTGTGTGTGTGTTGCTGGTTTTTGTGTGTGTGTGTTGTCGATGTGTGTGTGTGTGTTGTCGGTGTGTGTGTGTGTGTGTGTGTGTTGTCGGTGTGTGTGTGTGTGTGTGTGTTGTCGGTGTGTTTGTGTTTGTGTGTTGTCGGTGTGTGTGTGTGTGTGTTGTCGGTGTGTGTGTGTGTGTGTGTGTGTTGTCGGTGTGTGTGTGTTGTCGGTGTGTGTGTGTGTCTGTTGTCGGTGTGTGTGTGTGTGTTGCTGGTTTTTGTGTGTGTGTGTTGTCGATGTGTGTGTGTGTGTTGTCGGTGTGTGTGTGTGTGTGTGTGTGTGTGTGTGTTGTCGGTGTGTGTGTGTGTGTTGTCGGTGTGTTTGTGTGTGTGTGTTGTCGGTGTGTGTGTCTGTGTGTTGTCGGTGTGTGTGTGTGTGTGTTGTGTGTGTGTGTGTGTGTTGTCGGTGTGTGTGTGTGTTGTCGGTGAGTGTGTGTTGTCAGTGTGTGTGTGTGTGTGTTGTGTGTGTGTGTGTTGTCGGTGTGTGTGTGTGTGTTGTCGGTGTGTGTGTGTGTGTGTTGTCGGTGTGTGTGTGTGTTGTCGGTGTGTGTGTGTGTGTGTGTGTGTGTTGTCGGTGTGTGTGTGTGTTGTCGGTGTGTGGGTGTGTGTTGTCGGTGTGTGTGTGTGTGTGTTGTCGGTGTGTGTGTGTTGTCGGTGTGTGTGTGTGTGTGTTGTTGGTGTGTGTGTGTGTTGTCGGTGTGTGTGTGTGTGTTGTCGGTGTGTGTGTGTGTGTGTTGTCGGTGTGTGTGTGTGTGTGTTGTCGGTGTGTGTGTGTGTGTGTTGTGTGTGTGTGTGTTGTCGGTGTGTGTGTGTGTGTGTGTTGTCGGTGTGTGTGTGTGTTGTCGGTGTGTGTGTGTGTGTTGTCGGTGTGTGTGTGTGTTGTCGGTGTGTGTGTGTGTGTGTGTGTGTGTGTTATCGGTGTGTGTGTGTGTGTTGTCGGTGTGTGTGTGTGTGTGTTGTCGGTGTGTGTGTGTGTGTGTTGTCGGTGTGTGTGTGTTGTCGGTGTGTGTGTGTGTATGTGTTGTCGGTGTGTGTGTGTTGTCGGTGTGTGTGTGTGTGTGTTGTCGGTGTGTGTGTGTGTGTTGTCGGTGTGTGTGTGTGTGTGTTGTCGGTGTGTGTGTGTGTGGTCGGTGTGTTTGTGTGTGTGTGTTGTCGGTGTGTGTGTGTGTGTGTTGTCGGTGTGTGTGTGTTGTCGATGTGTGTGTGTGTGTGTGTTATCGGTGTGTGTGTGTGTGTGTTGTCGGTGTGTGTGTGTGTGTGTGTGTGTGTGTGTTGTCGGTGTGTGTGTGTGTGTTGTCGGTGTGTGTGTGTGTGTGTTGTCGGTGTGTGTGTGTGTGGTCGGTGTGTTTGTGTGTGTGTGTTGTCGGTGTGTGTGTGTGTGTTGTCGGTGTGTGTGTGTGTGTGTTGTCGGTGTGTGTGTGTGTGTGTTGTCAGTGTGTGTGTGTGTGTGTTGTCGGTGTGTGTGTGTTTATGTGTTGTCGGTGTGTGTGTGTGTGTGTTGTCGGTGTGTGTGTGTGTGTTGTCGGTGTGTGTGTGTGTGTTGTCGGTGTGTGTGTGTTGTCGGTGTGTGTGTGTGTGTGTGTGTGTGTGTTGTCGGTGTGTGTGTGTGTTGTCGGTGTGTGTGTGTGTGTTGTCGGTGTGTGTGTGTGTGTGTTGTCGGTGTGTGTGTGTGTGTGTTGTCAGTGTGTGTGTGTGTGTGTTGTCGGTGTGTGTGTGTGTGTGTTGTCGGTGTGTGTGTGTGTGTTGTGTGTGTGTGTGTTGTCGGTGTCTGTGTTGTCCGAGTGTGTGTGTGTGTGTGTGTGTGTGTGTGTGTGTTGTCGGTGTGTGTGTGTTGTCGGTGTGTGTGTGTGTGTGTGTGTTGTCGGTGTGTGTGTGTGTGGTCGGTGTGTTTGTGTGTGTGTGTTGTCGGTGTGTGTGTGTGTGTTGTCGGTGTGTGTGTGTGTGTTGTCGGTGTGTGTGTGTTGTCAGTGTGTGTGTGTGTGTGTTGTCGGTGTGTGTGTGTTTATGTGTTGTCGGTGTGTGTGTGTGTGTGTTGTTGGTGTGTGTTTGTGTTGTCGGTGTGTGTGTGTGTGTTGTCGGTGTGTGTGTGTGTTGGCGGTGTGTGTGTGTGTGTGTGTGTGTGTGTGTGTGTGTGTGTGTGTGTGTGTGTGTGTGTGTGTGTGTGTTGTCGGTGTGTGTGTGTGTTGTCGGTGTGTGTGTGTGTGTTGTCGGTGTGTGTGTGTGTGTGTTGTCGGTGTGTGTGTGTGTGTTTTGTCAGTGTGTGTGTGTGTGTGTTGTCGGTGTGTGTGTGTGTGTGTTGTCGGTGTGTGTGTTGTCCGAGTGTGTGTTGTCCGAGTGTGTGTGTGTGTGTGTTGTCGGTGTGTGTGTGTTGTCGATGTGTGTGTGTGTGTGTTATCGGTGTGTGTGTGTGTGTTGTCGGTGTGTGTGTGTGTGTGTGTGTGTGTGTTGTCGGTGTGTGTGTGTTGTCCGTGTGTGTGTGTGTGTTGTCGGTGTGTGTGTGTTGTCGGTGTGTGTGTGTGTGTGTTGTCGGTGTGTGTGTGTTGTCGATGTGTGTGTGTGTGTGTGTTATCGGTGTGTGTGTGTGTGTGTTGTCGGTGTGTGTGTGTGTGTGTGTGTGTGTTGTCGGTGTGTGTGTGTGTGTTGTCGGTGTGTGTGTGTGTGTTGTCGGTGTGTGTGTGTGTGGTCGGTGTGTTTGTGTGTGTGTGTGTTGTCGGTGTGTGTGTGTGTGTGTTGTCGGTGTGTGTGTGTTTATGTGTTGTCGGTGTGTGTGTGTGTGTGTTGTCGGTGTGTGTGTGTGTGTTGTCGGTGTGTGTGTGTGTGTTGTCGGTGTGTGTGTGTGTTGTCGGTGTGTGTGTGTGTGTGTGTGTGTGTTGTCGGTGTGTGTGTGTGTTGTCGGTGTGTGTGTGTGTGTGTGTTGTCGGTGTGTGTGTGTGTGTGTTGTCGGTGTGTGTGTGTGTGTGTGTGTTGTCAGTGTGTGTGTGTGTGTGTTGTCGGTGTGTGTGTGTGTGTGTTGTCGGTGTGTGTGTGTGTGTTGTGTGTGTGTGTGTTGTCGGTGTGTGTGTTGTCCGAGTGTGTGTGTGTGTGTGTGTGTGTGTGTTGTCGGTGTGTGTGTGTTGTCGGTGTGTGTGTGTGTGTGTTGTCGGTGTGTGTGTGTGTGTGTGTGTTGTTGGTGTGTGTGTGTGTTGTCGGTGTGTGTGTGTGTGTGTTGTCAGTGTGTGTGTGTGTGTGTTGTCGGTGTGTGTGTGTTTATGTGTTGTCGGTGTTTGTGTGTGTGTGTTGTCGGTGTGTGTGTGTGTTGTCGGTGTGTATGTGTGTGTGTGTGTGTGTGTGTTGTCGGTGTGTGTGTGTGTTGTCGGTGTGTGTGTGTGTGTTGTCGGTGTGTGTGTGTGTGTGTTGTCGGTGTGTGTGTGTGTTGTCAGTGTGTGTGTGTGTGTGTGTGTGTGTGTGTGTTGTCGGTGTGTGTGTGTGTGTTGTGTGTGTGTGTGTTGTCGATGTGTGTGTTGTCCGAGTGTGTGTGTGTGTGTGTGTGTGTTGTCGGTGTGTGTGTGTTGTCGGTGTGTGTGTGTGTTGTCGGTGTGTGTGTGTTGTCGATGTGTGTGTGTGTGTGTGTTATCGGTGTGTGTGTGTGTGTGTTGTCGGTGTGTGTGTGTGTGTGTTGTCGGTGTGTGTGTGTGTGTTGTCGGTGTGTGTGTGTGTGTGGTCGGTGTGTTTGTGTGTGTGTGTTGTCGGTGTGTGTGTGTGTGTTGTCGGTGTGTGTGTGTGTGTGTTGTCGGTGTGTGTGTGTGTTGTCAGTGTGTGTGTGTGTGTGTTGTCGGTGTGTGTGTGTTTATGTGTTGTCGGTGTGTGTGTGTGTGTGTGTGTGTGTGTTGTTGGTGTGTGTGTGTGTTGTCGGTGTGTGTGTGTGTGTGTGTTGTCAGTGTGTGTGTGTGTGTGTTGTCGGTGTGTGTGTGTTTATGTGTTGTCGGTGTTTGTGTGTGTGTGTTGTCGGTGTGTGTGTGTGTTGTCGGTGTGTATGTGTGTGTGTGTGTGTGTGTGTTGTCGGTGTGTGTGTGTGTTGTCGGTGTGTGTGTGTGTGTTGTCGGTGTGTGTGTGTGTGTGTTGTCGGTGTGTGTGTGTGTTGTCAGTGTGTGTGTGTGTGTGTGTGTGTGTGTGTGTTGTCGGTGTGTGTGTGTGTGTTGTGTGTGTGTGTGTTGTCGATGTGTGTGTTGTCCGAGTGTGTGTGTGTGTGTGTGTGTGTTGTCGGTGTGTGTGTGTTGTCGGTGTGTGTGTGTGTTGTCGGTGTGTGTGTGTTGTCGATGTGTGTGTGTGTGTTATCGGTGTGTGTGTGTGTGTGTTGTCGGTGTGTGTGTGTGTGTGTTGTCGGTGTGTGTGTGTGTGTTGTCGGTGTGTGTGTGTGTGGTCGGTGTGTTTGTGTTTGTGTGTTGTCGGTGTGTGTGTGTGTGTTGTCGGTGTGTGTGTGTGTGTTGTCGGTGTGTGTGTGTGTTGTCAGTGTGTGTCTGTGTGTGTTGTCGGTGTGTGTGTGTTTATGTGTTGTCGGTGTGTGTGTGTGTGTGTTGTTGGTGTGTGTTTGTGTTGTCGGTGTGTGTGTGTGTGTTGTCGGTGTGTGTGTGTGTTGGCGGTGTGTGTGTGTGTGTGTGTGTGTGTGTGTGTGTGTGTGTGTGTGTGTGTGTTGTCGGTGTGTGTGTGTGTTGTCGGTGTGTGTGTGTGTGTTGTCGGTGTGTGTGTGTGTGTGTTGTCGGTGTGTGTGTGTGTGTTTTGTCAGTGTGTGTGTGTGTGTGTTGTCGGTGTGTGTGTGTGTGTGTTGTCGGTGTGTGTGTTGTCCGAGTGTGTGTGTGTGTGTTGTCGGTGTGTGTGTGTTGCTGGTTTTTGTGTGTGTGTGTTGTCGATGTGTGTGTGTGTGTTGTCGGTGTGTGTGTGTGTGTGTGTGTGTGTTGTCGGTGTGTGTGTGTGTGTGTGTGTTGTCGGTGTGTTTGTGTTTGTGTGTTGTCGGTGTGTGTGTGTGTGTTGTCGGTGTGTGTGTGTGTGTGTGTGTGTTGTCGGTGTGTGTGTGTTGTCGGTGTGTGTGTGTGTCTGTTGTCGGTGTGTGTGTGTGTGTTGCTGGTTTTTGTGTGTGTGTGTTGTCGATGTGTGTGTGTGTGTTGTCGGTGTGTGTGTGTGTGTGTGTGTGTGTTGTCGGTGTGTGTGTGTGTGTTGTCGGTGTGTTTGTGTGTGTGTGTTGTCGGTGTGTGTGTCTGTGTGTTGTCGGTGTGTGTGTGTGTGTGTTGTGTGTGTGTGTGTGTGTTGTCGGTGTGTGTGTGTGTTGTCGGTGAGTGTGTGTTGTCAGTGTGTGTGTGTGTGTGTTGTGTGTGTGTGTGTTGTCGGTGTGTGTGTGTGTGTTGTCGGTGTGTGTGTGTGTGTGTTGTCGGTGTGTGTGTGTGTTGTCGGTGTGTGTGTGTGTGTGTGTGTGTGTTGTCGGTGTGTGTGTGTGTTGTCGGTGTGTGGGTGTGTGTTGTCGGTGTGTGTGTGTGTTGTCGGTGTGTGTGTGTGTGTGTTGTCGGTGTGTGTGTGTTGTCGGTGTGTGTGTGTGTGTGTTGTCGGTGTGTGTGTGTGTTGTCGGTGTGTGTGTGTGTGTTGTCGGTGTGTGTGTGTGTGTGTTGTCGGTGTGTGTGTGTGTGTGTTGTCGGTGTGTGTGTGTGTGTGTTGTGTGTGTGTGTGTTGTCGGTGTGTGTGTGTGTGTGTTGTCGGTGTGTGTGTGTGTGTGTTGTCGGTGTGTGTGTGTGTGTTGTCGGTGTGTGTGTGTGTTGTCGGTGTGTGTGTGTGTGTGTGTGTTATCGGTGTGTGTGTGTGTGTTGTCGGTGTGTGTGTGTGTGTGTTGTCGGTGTGTGTGTGTGTGTGTTGTCGGTGTGTGTGTGTTGTCGGTGTGTGTGTGTGTATGTGTTGTCGGTGTGTGTGTGTTGTCGGTGTGTGTGTGTGTGTGTTGTCGGTGTGTGTGTGTTGTCGATGTGTGTGTGTGTGTGTGTTATCGGTGTGTGTGTGTTGTTGGTGTGTGTGTGTTTGTGTGTGAGTGTGTTGTCGGTGTGTGTGTGTGTGTTGTCGGTGTGTGTGTGTGTGTGTTGTCGGTGTGTGTGTGTTGTCGGTGTGTGTGTGTGTGTGTGTTGTCGGTGTGTGTGTGTTGTCGATGTGTGTGTGTGTGTGTGTTATCGGTGTGTGTGTGTGTGTGTTGTCGGTGTGTGTGTGTGTGTGTGTGTTGTCGGTGTGTGTGTGTGTGTTGTCGGTGTGTGTGTGTGTGTGTTGTCGGTGTGTGTGTGTGTGGTCGGTGTGTTTGTGTGTGTGTGTTGTCGGTGTGTGTGTGTGTGTGTTGTCGGTGTGTGTGTGTTGTCGATGTGTGTGTGTGTGTGTGTTATCGGTGTGTGTGTGTGTGTGTTGTCGGTGTGTGTGTGTGTGTGTGTGTGTGTGTGTTGTCGGTGTGTGTGTGTGTGTTGTCGGTGTGTGTGTGTGTGTGTTGTCGGTGTGTGTGTGTGTGGTCGGTGTGTTTGTGTGTGTGTGTTGTCGGTGTGTGTGTGTGTGTTGTCGGTGTGTGTGTGTGTGTTGTCGGTGTGTGTGTGTGTGTGTTGTCAGTGTGTGTGTGTGTGTGTTGTCGGTGTGTGTGTGTTTATGTGTTGTCGGTGTGTGTGTGTGTGTGTTGTCGGTGTGTGTGTGTGTGTTGTCGGTGTGTGTGTGTGTGTTGTCGGTGTGTGTGTGTTGTCGGTGTGTGTGTGTGTGTGTGTGTGTGTGTGTTGTCGGTGTGTGTGTGTGTTGTCGGTGTGTGTGTGTGTGTTGTCGGTGTGTGTGTGTGTGTGTTGTCGGTGTGTGTGTGTGTGTTGTCGGTGTGTGTGTGTGTGTGTTGTCGGTGTGTGTGTGTGTTGTCGGTGTGTGTGTGTGTGTGTGTGTGTGTTGTCGGTGTGTGTGTGTGTTGTCGGTGTGTGGGTGTGTGTTGTCGGTGTGTGTGTGTGTGTTGTCGGTGTGTGTGTGTGTTGTCAGTGTGTGTCTGTGTGTGTTGTCGGTGTGTGTGTGTTTATGTGTTGTCGGTGTGTGTGTGTGTGTGTTGTTGGTGTGTGTTTGTGTTGTCGGTGTGTGTGTGTGTGTTGTCGGTGTGTGTGTGTGTTGGCGGTGTGTGTGTGTGTGTGTGTGTGTGTGTGTGTGTGTGTGTGTGTGTGTGTGTGTTGTCGGTGTGTGTGTGTGTTGTCGGTGTGTGTGTGTGTGTTGTCGGTGTGTGTGTGTGTGTGTTGTCGGTGTGTGTGTGTGTGTTTTGTCAGTGTGTGTGTGTGTGTGTTGTCGGTGTGTGTGTGTGTGTGTTGTCGGTGTGTGTGTTGTCCGAGTGTGTGTGTGTGTGTTGTCGGTGTGTGTGTGTTGCTGGTTTTTGTGTGTGTGTGTTGTCGATGTGTGTGTGTGTGTTGTCGGTGTGTGTGTGTGTGTGTGTGTGTGTTGTCGGTGTGTGTGTGTGTGTGTGTGTTGTCGGTGTGTTTGTGTTTGTGTGTTGTCGGTGTGTGTGTGTGTGTTGTCGGTGTGTGTGTGTGTGTGTGTGTGTTGTCGGTGTGTGTGTGTTGTCGGTGTGTGTGTGTGTCTGTTGTCGGTGTGTGTGTGTGTGTTGCTGGTTTTTGTGTGTGTGTGTTGTCGATGTGTGTGTGTGTGTTGTCGGTGTGTGTGTGTGTGTGTGTGTGTGTGTTGTCGGTGTGTGTGTGTGTGTTGTCGGTGTGTTTGTGTGTGTGTGTTGTCGGTGTGTGTGTCTGTGTGTTGTCGGTGTGTGTGTGTGTGTGTTGTGTGTGTGTGTGTGTGTTGTCGGTGTGTGTGTGTGTTGTCGGTGAGTGTGTGTTGTCAGTGTGTGTGTGTGTGTGTTGTGTGTGTGTGTGTTGTCGGTGTGTGTGTGTGTGTTGTCGGTGTGTGTGTGTGTGTGTTGTCGGTGTGTGTGTGTGTTGTCGGTGTGTGTGTGTGTGTGTGTGTGTGTTGTCGGTGTGTGTGTGTGTTGTCGGTGTGTGGGTGTGTGTTGTCGGTGTGTGTGTGTGTTGTCGGTGTGTGTGTGTGTGTGTTGTCGGTGTGTGTGTGTTGTCGGTGTGTGTGTGTGTGTGTTGTCGGTGTGTGTGTGTGTTGTCGGTGTGTGTGTGTGTGTTGTCGGTGTGTGTGTGTGTGTGTTGTCGGTGTGTGTGTGTGTGTGTTGTCGGTGTGTGTGTGTGTGTGTTGTGTGTGTGTGTGTTGTCGGTGTGTGTGTGTGTGTGTTGTCGGTGTGTGTGTGTGTGTGTTGTCGGTGTGTGTGTGTGTGTTGTCGGTGTGTGTGTGTGTTGTCGGTGTGTGTGTGTGTGTGTGTGTGTGTGTTATCGGTGTGTGTGTGTGTGTTGTCGGTGTGTGTGTGTGTGTGTTGTCGGTGTGTGTGTGTGTGTGTTGTCGGTGTGTGTGTGTTGTCGGTGTGTGTGTGTGTATGTGTTGTCGGTGTGTGTGTGTTGTCGGTGTGTGTGTGTGTGTGTTGTCGGTGTGTGTGTGTTGTCGATGTGTGTGTGTGTGTGTGTTATCGGTGTGTGTGTGTTGTTGGTGTGTGTGTGTTTGTGTGTGAGTGTGTTGTCGGTGTGTGTGTGTGTGTTGTCGGTGTGTGTGTGTGTGTGTTGTCGGTGTGTGTGTGTTGTCGGTGTGTGTGTGTGTGTGTGTTGTCGGTGTGTGTGTGTTGTCGATGTGTGTGTGTGTGTGTGTTATCGGTGTGTGTGTGTGTGTGTTGTCGGTGTGTGTGTGTGTGTGTGTGTTGTCGGTGTGTGTGTGTGTGTTGTCGGTGTGTGTGTGTGTGTGTTGTCGGTGTGTGTGTGTGTGGTCGGTGTGTTTGTGTGTGTGTGTTGTCGGTGTGTGTGTGTGTGTGTTGTCGGTGTGTGTGTGTTGTCGATGTGTGTGTGTGTGTGTGTTATCGGTGTGTGTGTGTGTGTGTTGTCGGTGTGTGTGTGTGTGTGTGTGTGTGTGTGTGTGTTGTCGGTGTGTGTGTGTGTGTTGTCGGTGTGTGTGTGTGTGTGTTGTCGGTGTGTGTGTGTGTGGTCGGTGTGTTTGTGTGTGTGTGTTGTCGGTGTGTGTGTGTGTGTTGTCGGTGTGTGTGTGTGTGTTGTCGGTGTGTGTGTGTGTGTGTTGTCAGTGTGTGTGTGTGTGTGTTGTCGGTGTGTGTGTGTTTATGTGTTGTCGGTGTGTGTGTGTGTGTGTTGTCGGTGTGTGTGTGTGTGTTGTCGGTGTGTGTGTGTGTGTTGTCGGTGTGTGTGTGTTGTCGGTGTGTGTGTGTGTGTGTGTGTGTGTGTGTTGTCGGTGTGTGTGTGTGTTGTCGGTGTGTGTGTGTGTGTTGTCGGTGTGTGTGTGTGTGTGTTGTCGGTGTGTGTGTGTGTGTTGTCGGTGTGTGTGTGTGTGTGTTGTCGGTGTGTGTGTGTGTTGTCGGTGTGTGTGTGTGTGTGTGTGTGTGTTGTCGGTGTGTGTGTGTGTTGTCGGTGTGTGGGTGTGTGTTGTCGGTGTGTGTGTGTGTTGTCGGTGTGTGTGTGTGTGTGTTGTCGGTGTGTGTGTGTTGTCGGTGTGTGTGTGTGTGTGTTGTCGGTGTGTGTGTGTGTTGTCGGTGTGTGTGTGTGTGTTGTCGGTGTGTGTGTGTGTGTGTTGTCGGTGTGTGTGTGTGTTGTCGGTGTGTGTGTGTGTGTGTTGTGTGTGTGTGTGTTGTCGGTGTGTGTGTGTGTGTGTTGTCGGTGTGTGTGTGTGTGTGTTGTCGGTGTGTGTGTGTGTGTTGTCGGTGTGTGTGTGTGTTGTCGGTGTGTGTGTGTGTGTGTGTGTGTGTGTTATCGGTGTGTGTGTGTGTGTTGTCGGTGTGTGTGTGTGTGTGTTGTCGGTGTGTGTGTGTGTGTGTTGTCGGTGTGTGTGTGTTGTCGATGTGTGTGTGTGTATGTGTTGTCGGTGTGTGTGTGTTGTCGGTGTGTGTGTGTGTGTGTTGTCGGTGTGTGTGTGTTGTCGATGTGTGTGTGTGTGTGTGTTATCGGTGTGTGTGTGTGTGTGTTGTTGGTGTGTGTGTGTTTGTGTGTGAGTGTGTTGTCGGTGTGTGTGTGTGTGTTGTCGGTGTGTGTGTGTGTGTGTTGTCGGTGTGTGTGTGTTGTCGGTGTGTGTGTGTGTGTGTTGTCGGTGTGTGTGTGTTGTCGATGTGTGTGTGTGTGTGTGTTATCGGTGTGTGTGTGTGTGTGTTGTCGGTGTGTGTGTGTGTGTGTGTGTTGTCGGTGTGTGTGTGTGTGTTGTCGGTGTGTGTGTGTGTGTGTTGTCGGTGTGTGTGTGTGTGGTCGGTGTGTTTGTGTGTGTGTGTTGTCGGTGTGTGTGTGTGTGTGTTGTCGGTGTGTGTGTGTGTTGTCGATGTGTGTGTGTGTGTGTGTTATCGGTGTGTGTGTGTGTGTGTTGTCGGTGTGTGTGTGTGTGTGTGTGTGTGTGTGTTGTCGGTGTGTGTGTGTGTGTTGTCGGTGTGTGTGTGTGTGTGTTGTCGGTGTGTGTGTGTGTGGTCGGTGTGTTTGTGTGTGTGTGTTGTCGGTGTGTGTGTGTGTGTTGTCGGTGTGTGTGTGTGTGTTGTCGGTGTGTGTGTGTGTGTGTTGTCAGTGTGTGTGTGTGTGTGTTGTCGGTGTGTGTGTGTTTATGTGTTGTCGGTGTGTGTGTGTGTGTGTTGTCGGTGTGTGTGTGTGTGTTGTCGGTGTGTGTGTGTGTGTTGTCGGTGTGTGTGTGTTGTCGGTGTGTGTGTGTGTGTGTGTGTGTGTGTGTTGTCGGTGTGTGTGTGTGTTGTCGGTGTGTGTGTGTGTGTTGTCGGTGTGTGTGTGTGTGTGTTGTCGGTGTGTGTGTGTGTGTGTTGTCAGTGTGTGTGTGTGTGTGTTGTCGGTGTGTGTGTGTGTGTGTTGTCGGTGTGTGTGTGTGTGTTGTGTGTGTGTGTGTTGTCGGTGTCTGTGTTGTCCGAGTGTGTGTGTGTGTGTGTGTGTGTGTGTGTGTGTGTTGTCGGTGTGTGTGTGTTGTCGGTGTGTGTGTGTGTGTGTGTGTTGTCGGTGTGTGTGTGTGTGGTCGGTGTGTTTGTGTGTGTGTGTTGTCGGTGTGTGTGTGTGTGTTGTCGGTGTGTGTGTGTGTGTTGTCGGTGTGTGTGTGTTGTCAGTGTGTGTGTGTGTGTGTTGTCGGTGTGTGTGTGTTTATGTGTTGTCGGTGTGTGTGTGTGTGTGTTGTTGGTGTGTGTTTGTGTTGTCGGTGTGTGTGTGTGTGTTGTCGGTGTGTGTGTGTGTTGGCGGTGTGTGTGTGTGTGTGTGTGTGTGTGTGTGTGTGTGTGTGTGTGTGTGTGTGTGTGTGTTGTCGGTGTGTGTGTGTGTTGTCGGTGTGTGTGTGTGTGTTGTCGGTGTGTGTGTGGGTGTGTTGTCGGTGTGTGTGTGTGTGTTTTGTCAGTGTGTGTGTGTGTGTGTTGTCGGTGTGTGTGTGTGTGTGTTGTCGGTGTGTGTGTTGTCCGAGTGTGTGTGTGTGTGTTGTCGGTGTGTGTGTGTTGCTGGTTTTTGTGTGTGTGTGTTGTCGATGTGTGTGTGTGTGTTGTCGGTGTGTGTGTGTGTGTGTGTGTGTGTTGTCGGTGTGTGTGTGTGTGTGTGTGTTGTCGGTGTGTTTGTGTTTGTGTGTTGTCGGTGTGTGTGTGTGTTGTCGGTGTGTGTGTGTGTGTGTGTGTGTTGTCGGTGTGTGTGTGTTGTCGGTGTGTGTGTGTGTCTGTTGTCGGTGTGTGTGTGTGTGTTGCTGGTTTTTCTGTGTGTGTGTTGTCGATGTGTGTGTGTGTGTTGTCGGTGTGTGTGTGTGTGTGTGTGTGTGTGTGTGTGTTGTCGGTGTGTGTGTGTGTGTTGTCGGTGTGTTTGTGTGTGTGTGTTGTCG
Organism: Salmo salar; assembly: GCF_965601325.2. Classification (NCBI taxonomy): domain Eukaryota; kingdom Metazoa; phylum Chordata; class Actinopteri; order Salmoniformes; family Salmonidae; genus Salmo; species Salmo salar. The sequence continues at coordinate 688,856 of NW_027675404.1, forward strand.
GTGTGTGTGTCTGTGTGTTGTCGGTGTGTGTGTGTGTGTGTTGTGTGTGTGTGTGTGTGTTGTCGGTGTGTGTGTGTGTTGTCGGTGAGTGTGTGTTGTCAGTGTGTGTGTGTGTGTGTTGTGTGTGTGTGTGTTGTCGGTGTGTGTGTGTGTGTTGTCGGTGTGTGTGTGTGTGTGTTGTCGGTGTGTGTGTGTGTTGTCGGTGTGTGTGTGTGTGTGTGTGTGTGTTGTCGGTGTGTGTGTGTGTTGTCGGTGTGTGGGTGTGTGTTGTCGGTGTGTGTGTGTGTGTGTTGTCGGTGTGTGTGTGTTGTCGGTGTGTGTGTGTGTGTGTTGTTGGTGTGTGTGTGTGTTGTCGGTGTGTGTGTGTGTGTTGTCGGTGTGTGTGTGTGTGTGTTGTCGGTGTGTGTGTGTGTGTGTTGTCGGTGTGTGTGTGTGTGTGTTGTGTGTGTGTGTGTTGTCGGTGTGTGTGTGTGTGTGTTGTCGGTGTGTGTGTGTGTGTGTTGTCGGTGTGTGTGTGTGTGTTGTCGGTGTGTGTGTGTGTTGTCGGTGTGTGTGTGTGTGTGTGTGTGTGTGTTATCGGTGTGTGTGTGTGTGTTGTCGGTGTGTGTGTGTGTGTGTTGTCGGTGTGTGTGTGTGTGTGTTGTCGGTGTGTGTGTGTTGTCGGTGTGTGTGTGTGTATGTGTTGTCGGTGTGTGTGTGTTGTCGGTGTGTGTGTGTGTGTGTTGTCGGTGTGTGTGTGTTGTCGATGTGTGTGTGTGTGTGTGTTATCGGTGTGTGTGTGTGTGTGTTGTTGGTGTGTGTGTGTGTGTGTGTGAGTGTGTTGTCGGTGTGTGTGTGTGTGTTGTCGGTGTGTGTGTGTGTGTGTTGTCGGTGTGTGTGTGTTGTCGGTGTGTGTGTGTGTGTGTTGTCGGTGTGTGTGTGTTGTCGATGTGTGTGTGTGTGTTATCGGTGTGTGTGTGTGTGTGTTGTCGGTGTGTGTGTGTGTGTGTGTGTTGTCGGTGTGTGTGTGTGTGTTGTCGGTGTGTGTGTGTGTGTGTTGTCGGTGTGTGTGTGTGGTCGGTGTGTTTGTGTGTGTGTGTTGTCGGTGTGTGTGTGTGTGTGTTGTCGGTGTGTGTGTGTTGTCGATGTGTGTGTGTGTGTGTGTTATCGGTGTGTGTGTGTGTGTGTTGTCGGTGTGTGTGTGTGTGTGTGTGTGTGTGTGTGTGTTGTCGCTGTGTGTGTGTGTGTTGTCGGTGTGTGTGTGTGTGTGTTGTCGGTGTGTGTGTGTGTGGTCGGTGTGTTTGTGTGTGTGTGTTGTCGGTGTGTGTGTGTGTGTTGTCGGTGTGTGTGTGTGTGTTGTCGGTGTGTGTGTGTGTGTGTTGTCAGTGTGTGTGTGTGTGTGTTGTCGGTGTGTGTGTGTTTATGTGTTGTCGGTGTGTGTGTGTGTGTGTTGTCGGTGTGTGTGTGTGTGTTGTCGGTGTGTGTGTGTGTGTTGTCGGTGTGTGTGTGTTGTCGGTGTGTGTGTGTGTGTGTGTGTGTGTGTGTGTTGTCGGTGTGTGTGTGTGTTGTCGGTGTGTGTGTGTGTGTTGTCGGTGTGTGTGTGTGTGTGTTGTCGGTGTGTGTGTGTGTGTGTTGTCAGTGTGTGTGTGTGTGTGTTGTCGGTGTGTGTGTGTGTGTGTTGTCGGTGTGTGTGTGTGTGTTGTGTGTGTGTGTGTTGTCGGTGTCTGTGTTGTCCGAGTGTGTGTGTGTGTGTGTGTGTGTGTGTGTTGTCGGTGTGTGTGTGTTGTCGGTGTGTCTGTGTGTGTGTGTGTTGTCGGTGTGTGTGTGTGTGTGTGTGTGTGTGTTGTTGGTGTGTGTGTGTGTTGTCGGTGTGTGTGTGTGTGTGTGTGTTGTCAGTGTGTGTGTGTGTGTGTGTTGTCGGTGTGTGTGTGTGTGTGTGTGTTGTCGGTGTGTGTGTGTGTGTGTGTGTTGTCGGTGTGTGTGTGTTGTCGGTGTGTGTGTGTGTGTTGTCGGTGTGTGTGTGTTGTCAGTGTGTGTGTGTGTGTGTTGTCGGTGTGTGTGTGTTTATGTGTTGTCGGTGTGTGTGTGTGTGTGTTGTCGGTGTGTGTGTGTGTTGTCGGTGTGTATGTGTGTGTGTGTGTGTGTGTGTTGTCGGTGTGTGTGTGTGTTGTCGGTGTGTGTGTGTGTGTTGTCGGTGTGTGTGTGTGTGTGTTGTCGGTGTGTGTGTGTGTTGTCAGTGTGTGTGTGTGTGTGTGTGTGTGTGTGTGTTGTCGGTGTGTGTGTGTGTGTTGTGTGTGTGTGTGTTGTCGATGTGTGTGTTGTCCGAGTGTGTGTGTGTGTGTGTGTGTGTGTGTGTGTTGTCGGTGTGTGTGTGTTGTCGGTGTGTGTGTGTGTGTGTTGTCGGTGTGTGTGTGTTGTCGATGTGTGTGTGTGTGTGTGTTATCGGTGTGTGTGTGTTGTCGGTGTGTGTGTGTGTGTGTTGTCGGTGTGTGTGTGTGTGTTGTCGGTGTGTGTGTGTGTGTGTTGTCGGTGTGTGTGTGTGTGGTCGGTGTGTTTGTGTGTGTGTTTTGTCGGTGTGTGTGTGTGTGTTGTCGGTGTGTGTGTGTGTTGTCGGTGTGTGTGTGTGTGTGTTGTCGGTGTGTGTGTGTGTTGTCGGTGTGTATGTGTGTGTGTGTGTGTGTGTTGTCGGTGTGTGTGTGTGTTGTCGGTGTGTGTGTGTGTGTTGTCGGTGTGTGTGTGTGTGTGTTGTCGGTGTGTGTGTGTGTTGTCAGTGTGTGTGTGTGTGTGTGTGTGTGTGTTGTCGGTGTGTGTGTGTGTGTTGTCGGTGTGTTTGTGTGTGTGTGTTGTCGGTGTGTGTGTCTGTGTGTTGTCGGTGTGTGTGTGTGTGTGTTGTGTGTGTGTGTGTGTTGTCGGTGTGTGTGTGTGTTGTCGGTGAGTGTGTGTTGTCAGTGTGTGTGTGTGTGTGTTGTGTGTGTGTGTGTTGTCGGTGTGTGTGTGTGTGTTGTCGGTGTGTGTGTGTGTGTGTTGTCGGTGTGTGTGTGTGTTGTCGGTGTGTGTGTGTGTGTGTGTGTGTTGTCGGTGTGTGTGTGTGTTGTCGGTGTGTGGGTGTGTGTTGTCGGTGTGTGTGTGTGTGTGTTGTCGGTGTGTGTGTGTTGTCGGTGTGTGTGTGTGTGTGTTGTTGGTGTGTGTGTGTGTTGTCGGTGTGTGTGTGTGTGTTGTCGGTGTGTGTGTGTGTGTGTTGTCGGTGTGTGTGTGTGTGTGTTGTCGGTGTGTGTGTGTGTGTGTTGTGTGTGTGTTGTCGGTGTGTGTGTGTGTGTGTTGTCGGTGTGTGTGTGTGTGTGTTGTCGGTGTGTGTGTGTGTGTTGTCGGTGTGTGTGTGTGTTGTCGGTGTGTGTGTGTGTGTGTGTGTGTGTGTTATCGGTGTGTGTGTGTGTGTTGTCGGTGTGTGTGTGTGTGTGTTGTCGGTGTGTGTGTGTGTGTGTTGTCGGTGTGTGTGTGTTGTCGGTGTGTGTGTGTGTATGTGTTGTCGGTGTGTGTGTGTTGTCGGTGTGTGTGTGTGTGTGTTGTCGGTGTGTGTGTGTTGTCGATGTGTGTGTGTGTGTGTGTTATCGGTGTGTGTGTGTGTTGTTGGTGTGTGTGTGTGTGTGTGTGAGTGTGTTGTCGGTGTGTGTGTGTGTGTTGTCGGTGTGTGTGTGTGTGTGTTGTCGGTGTGTGTGTGTTGTCGGTGTGTGTGTGTGTGTGTTGTCGGTGTGTGTGTGTTGTCGATGTGTGTGTGTGTGTGTGTTATCGGTGTGTGTGTGTGTGTGTTGTCGGTGTGTGTGTGTGTGTGTGTGTTGTCGGTGTGTGTGTGTGTGTTGTCGGTGTGTGTGTGTGTGTGTTGTCGGTGTGTGTGTGTGTGGTCGGTGTGTTTGTGTGTGTGTGTTGTCGGTGTGTGTGTGTGTGTGTTGTCGGTGTGTGTGTGTTGTCGATGTGTGTGTGTGTGTGTGTTATCGGTGTGTGTGTGTGTGTGTTGTCGGTGTGTGTGTGTGTGTGTGTGTGTGTGTGTTGTCGGTGTGTGTGTGTGTGTTGTCGGTGTGTGTGTGTGTGTGTTTTCGGTGTGTGTGTGTGTGGTCGGTGTGTTTGTGTGTGTGTGTTGTCGGTGTGTGTGTGTGTGTTGTCGGTGTGTGTGTGTGTGTTGTCGGTGTGTGTGTGTGTGTGTTGTCAGTGTGTGTGTGTGTGTGTTGTCGGTGTGTGTGTGTTTATGTGTTGTCGGTGTGTGTGTGTGTGTGTTGTCGGTGTGTGTGTGTGTGTTGTCGGTGTGTGTGTGTGTGTTGTCGGTGTGTGTGTGTTGTCGGTGTGTGTGTGTGTGTGTGTGTGTGTGTGTGTTGTCGGTGTGTGTGTGTGTTGTCGGTGTGTGTGTGTGTGTTGTCGGTGTGTGAGTGTGTGTGTTGTCGGTGTGTGTGTGTGTGTGTTGTCAGTGTGTGTGTGTGTGTGTTGTCGGTGTGTGTGTGTGTGTGTTGTCGGTGTGTGTGTGTGTGTTGTGTGTGTGTGTGTTGTCGGTGTCTGTGTTGTCCGAGGTGTGTGTGTGTGTGTGTGTGTGTGTGTGTGTTGTCGGTGTGTGTGTGTTGTCGGTGTGTGTGTGTGTGTGTGTGTTGTCGGTGTGTGTGTGTGTGTGTGTGTGTGTTGTTGGTGTGTGTGTGTGTTGTCGGTGTGTTTGTGTGTGTGTGTGTTGTCAGTGTGTGTGTGTGTGTGTGTTGTCGGTGTGTGTGTGTGTGTGTGTGTTGTCGGTGTGTGTGTGTGTGTGTGTGTTGTCGGTGTGTGTGTGTTGTCGGTGTGTGTGTGTGTGTTGTCGGTGTGTGTGTGTTGTCAGTGTGTGTGTGTGTGTGTTGTCGGTGTGTGTGTGTTTATGTGTTGTCGGTGTGTGTGTGTGTGTGTTGTCGGTGTGTGTGTGTGTTGTCGGTGTGTATGTGTGTGTGTGTGTGTGTGTGTTGTCGGTGTGTGTGTGTGTGTTGTCGGTGTGTGTGTGTGTGTTGTCGGTGTGTGTGTGTGTGTGTTGTCGGTGTGTGTGTGTGTTGTCAGTGTGTGTGTGTGTGTGTGTGTGTGTGTGTGTTGTCGGTGTGTGTGTGTGTGTTGTGTGTGTGTGTGTTGTCGATGTGTGTGTTGTCCGAGTGTGTGTGTGTGTGTGTGTGTGTGTGTGTTGTCGGTGTGTGTGTGTTGTCGGTGTGTGTGTGTGTGTGTTGTCGGTGTGTGTGTGTTGTCGATGTGTGTGTGTGTGTGTGTTATCGGTGTGTGTGTGTGTGTGTTGTCGGTGTGTGTGTGTGTGTGTTGTCGGTGTGTGTGTGTGTGTTGTCGGTGTGTGTGTGTGTGTGTTGTCGGTGTGTGTGTGGTCGGTGTGTTTGTGTGTGTGTGTTGTCGGTGTGTGTGTGTGTGTTGTCGGTGTGTGTGTGTGTTGTCGGTGTGTGTGTGTGTGTGTTGTCGGTGTGTGTGTGTGTTGTCGGTGTGTATGTGTGTGTGTGTGTGTGTGTGTGTTGTCGGTGTGTGTGTGTGTTGTCGGTGTGTGTGTGTGTGTTGTCGGTGTGTGTGTGTGTGTGTTGTCGGTGTGTGTGTGTGTGTGTGTGTTGTCGGTGTGTGTGTGTGTGTGTGTGTGTTGTTGGTGTGTGTGTGTGTTGTCGGTGTGTGTGTGTGTGTGTGTGTTGTCAGTGTGTGTGTGTGTGTGTGTTGTCGGTGTGTGTGTGTGTGTGTGTGTTGTCGGTGTGTGTGTGTGTGTGTGTGTTGTCGGTGTGTGTGTGTTGTCGGTGTGTGTGTGTGTGTCGTCGGTGTGTGTGTGTTGTCAGTGTGTGTGTGTGTGTGTTGTCGGTGTGTGTGTGTTTATGTGTTGTCGGTGTGTGTGTGTGTGTGTTGTCGGTGTGTGTGTGTGTTGTCGGTGTGTATGTGTGTGTGTGTGTGTGTGTGTTGTCGGTGTGTGTGTGTGTTGTCGGTGTGTGTGTGTGTGTTGTCGGTGTGTGTGTGTGTGTGTTGTCGGTGTGTGTGTGTGTTGTCAGTGTGTGTGTGTGTGTGTGTGTGTGTGTGTTGTCGGTGTGTGTGTGTGTGTTGTGTGTGTGTGTGTTGTCGATGTGTGTGTTGTCCGAGTGTGTGTGTGTGTGTGTGTGTGTGTGTGTTGTCGGTGTGTGTGTGTTGTCGGTGTGTGTGTGTGTGTGTTGTCGGTGTATGTGTGTTGTCGATGTGTGTGTGTGTGTGTGTTATCGGTGTGTGTGTGTGTGTGTTGTCGGTGTGTGTGTGTGTGTGTTGTCGGTGTGTGTGTGTGTGTTGTCGGTGTGTGTGTGTGTGTGTTGTCGGTGTGTGTGTGTGTGGTCGGTGTGTTTGTGTGTGTGTGTTGTCGGTGTGTGTGTGTGTGTTGTCGGTGTGTGTGTGTGTTGTCGGTGTGTGTGTGTGTGTGTTGTCGGTGTGTGTGTGTGTTGTCGGTGTGTATGTGTGTGTGTGTGTGTGTGTGTTGTCGGTGTGTGTGTGTGTTGTCGGTGTGTGTGTGTGTGTTGTCGGTGTGTGTGTGTGTGTGTTGTCGGTGTGTGTGTGTGTTGTCAGTGTGTGTGTGTGTGTGTGTGTGTGTGTGTGTGTTGTCGGTGTGTGTGTGTGTGTTGTCGGTGTGTTTGTGTGTGTGTGTTGTCGGTGTGTGTGTCTGTGTGTTGTCGGTGTGTGTGTGTGTGTGTTGTGTGTGTGTGTGTGTGTTGTCGGTGTGTGTGTGTGTTGTCGGTGAGTGTGTGTTGTCAGTGTGTGTGTGTGTGTGTTGTGTGTGTGTGTGTTGTCGGTGTGTGTGTGTGTGTTGTCGGTGTGTGTGTGTGTGTGTTGTCGGTGTGTGTGTGTGTTGTCGGTGTGTGTGTGTGTGTGTGTGTGTTGTCGGTGTGTGTGTGTGTTGTCGGTGTGTGGGTGTGTGTTGTCGGTGTGTGTGTGTGTGTGTTGTCGGTGTGTGTGTGTTGTCGGTGTGTGTGTGTGTTGTTGGTGTGTGTGTGTGTTGTCGGTGTGTGTGTGTGTGTTGTCGGTGTGTGTGTGTGTGTGTTGTCGGTGTGTGTGTGTGTGTGTTGTCGGTGTGTGTGTGTGTGTGTTGTGTGTGTGTGTGTTGTCGGTGTGTGTGTGTGTGTGTTGTCGGTGTGTGTGTGTGTGTGTTGTCGTTGTGTGTGTGTGTGTTGTCGGTGTGTGTGTGTGTTGTCGGTGTGTGTGTGTGTGTGTGTGTGTGTGTTATCGGTGTGTGTGTGTGTGTTGTCGGTGTGTGTGTGTGTATGTGTTGTCGGTGTGTGTGTGTTGTCGGTGTGTGTGTGTGTGTGTTGTCGGTGTGTGTGTGTTGTCGATGTGTGTGTGTGTGTGTGTTATCGGTGTGTGTGTGTGTGTGTTGTTGGTGTGTGTGTGTGTGTGTGTGAGTGTGTTGTCGGTGTGTGTGTGTGTGTTGTCGGTGTGTGTGTGTGTGTGTTGTCGGTGTGTGTGTGTTGTCGGTGTGTGTGTGTGTGTGTTGTCGGTGTGTGTGTGTTGTCGATGTGTGTGTGTGTGTGTGTTATCGGTGTGTGTGTGTGTGTGTTGTCGGTGTGTGTGTGTGTGTGTGTTGTCGGTGTGTGTGTGTGTGTTGTCGGTGTGTGTGTGTGTGTGTTGTCGGTGTGTGTGTGTGTGGTCGGTGTGTTTGTGTGTGTGTGTTGTCGGTGTGTGTGTGTGTGTGTTGTCGGTGTGTGTGTGTTGTCGATGTGTGTGTGTGTGTGTGTTATCGGTGTGTGTGTGTGTGTTGTCGGTGTGTGTGTGTGTGTGTGTGTGTGTGTGTTGTCGGTGTGTGTGTGTGTGTTGTCGGTGTGTGTGTGTGTGTGTTGTCGGTGTGTGTGTGTGTGGTCGGTGTGTTTGTGTGTGTGTGTTGTCGGTGTGTGTGTGTGTGTTGTCGGTGTGTGTGTGTGTGTTGTCGGTGTGTGTGTGTGTGTGTTGTCAGTGTGTGTGTGTGTGTGTTGTCGGTGTGTGTGTGTTTATGTGTTGTCGGTGTGTGTGTGTGTGTGTTGTCGGTGTGTGTGTGTGTGTTGTCGGTGTGTGTGTGTGTGTTGTCGGTGTGTGTGTGTTGTCGGTGTGTGTGTGTGTGTGTGTGTGTGTGTGTGTGTGTGTTGTCGGTGTGTGTGTGTGTTGTCGGTGTGTGTGTGTGTGTTGTCGGTGTGTGTGTGTGTGTGTTGTCGGTGTGTGTGTGTGTGTGTTGTCAGTGTGTGTGTGTGTGTGTTGTCGGTGTGTGTGTGTGTGTGTTGTCGGTGTGTGTGTGTGTGTTGTGTGTGTGTGTGTTGTCGGTGTCTGTGTTGTCCGAGTGTGTGTGTGTGTGTGTGTGTGTGTGTGTTGTCGGTGTGTGTGTGTTGTCGGTGTGTGTGTGTGTGTGTGTGTGTTGTCGGTGTGTGTGTGTGTGTGTGTGTGTGTTGTTGGTGTGTGTGTGTGTTGTCGGTGTGTGTGTGTGTGTGTGTGTTGTCAGTGTGTGTGTGTGTGTGTGTTGTCGGTGTGTGTGTGTGTGTGTGTGTTGTCGGTGTGTGTGTGTGTGTGTGTGTTGTCGGTGTGTGTGTGTTGTCGGTGTGTGTGTGTGTGTTGTCGGTGTGTGTGTGTTGTCAGTGTGTGTGTGTGTGTGTTGTCGGTGTGTGTGTGTTTATGTGTTGTCGGTGTGTGTGTGTGTGTGTTGTCGGTGTGTGTGTGTGTTGTCGGTGTGTATGTGTGTGTGTGTGTGTGTGTGTTGTCGGTGTGTGTGTGTGTTGTCGGTGTGTGTGTGTGTGTTGTCGGTGTGTGTGTGTGTGTGTTGTCGGTGTGTGTGTGTGTTGTCAGTGTGTGTGTGTGTGTGTGTGTGTGTGTGTGTGTTGTCGGTGTGTGTGTTGTGTGTGTGTGTGTTGTCGATGTGTGTGTTGTCCGAGTGTGTGTGTGTGTGTGTGTGTGTGTGTGTTGTCGGTGTGTGTGTGTTGTCGGTGTGTGTGTGTGTGTGTTGTCGGTGTGTGTGTGTTGTCGATGTGTGTGTGTGTGTGTGTTATCGGTGTGTGTGTGTGTGTGTTGTCGGTGTGTGTGTGTGTGTGTTGTCGGTGTGTGTGTGTGTGTTGTCGGTGTGTGTGTGTGTGTGTTGTCGGTGTGTGTGTGTGTGGTCGGTGTGTTTGTGTGTGTGTGTTGTCGGTGTGTGTGTGTGTGTTGTCGGTGTGTGTGTGTGTTGTCGGTGTGTGTGTGTTGTCGGTGTGTGTGTGTGTTGTCGGTGTGTATGTGTGTGTGTGTGTGTGTGTGTTGTCGGTGTGTGTGTGTGTTGTCGGTGTGTGTGTGTGTGTTGTCGGTGTGTGTGTGTGTGTGTTGTCGGTGTGTGTGTGTGTTGTCAGTGTGTGTGTGTGTGTGTGTGTGTGTGTGTGTTGTCGGTGTGTGTGTGTGTGTTGTGTGTGTGTGTGTTGTCGATGTGTGTGTTGTCCGAGTGTGTGTGTGTGTGTGTGTGTGTTGTCGGTGTGTGTGTGTTGTCGGTGTGTGTGTGTGTGTGTTGTCGGTGTGTGTGTGTTGTCGATGTGTGTGTGTGTGTTATCGGTGTGTGTGTGTGTGTGTTGTCGGTGTGTGTGTGTGTGTGTTGTCGGTGTGTGTGTGTGTGTTGTCGGTGTGTGTGTGTGTGTGTTGTCGGTGTGTGTGTGTGTGTGTGGTCGGTGTGTTTGTGTGTGTGTGTTGTCGGTGTGTGTGTGTGTGTTGTCGGTGTGTGTGTGTGTGTTGTCGGTGTGTGTGTGTTTATGTGTTGTCGGTGTGTGTGTGTGTGTGTTGTCGGTGTGTGTGTGTGTGTTGTCGGTGTGTGTGTGTTGTCGGTGTGTGTGTGTGTGTTGTCGGTGTGTGTGTGTGTGTGTGTGTGTGTGTGTGTGTGTGTGTTGTCGGTGTGTGTGTGTGTTGTCGGTGTGTGTGTGTGTGTTGTCGGTGTGTGTGTGTGTGTGTTGTCGGTGTGTGTGTGTGTGTTTTGTCAGTGTGTGTGTGTGTGTGTGTTGTCGGTGTGTGTGTGTGTGTGTTGTCGGTGTGTGTGTGTGTGTTATGTGTGTGTGTGTTGTCGGTGTGTGTGTTGTCCGAGTGTGTGTGTGTGTGTTGTCGGTGTGTGTGTTGCTGGTTTTTGTGTGTGTGTGTTGTCGATGTGTGTGTGTGTGTTGTCGGTGTGTGTGTGTGTTGTCGGTGTGTGTTGTCGGTGTGTGTGTGTGTGTGTGTGTGTGTTATCGGTGTGTGTGTGTGTTGTCGGTGTGTGTGTGTGTGTGTGTGTTGTCGGTGTGTGTGTGTGTGTTCTCGGTGTGTGTGTGTGTGTGTTGTCGGTGTGTGTGTGTGTGGTCGGTGTGTTTGTGTGTGTGTGTTGTCGGTGTGTGTGTGTGTGTTGTCGGTGTGTGTGTGTGTGTGTTGTCGGTGTGTGTGTTGTCGGTGTGTGTGTTGTCCGTGTGTGTGTGTGTGTGTTGTCGGTGTGTGTGTGTTTATGTGTTGTCGGTGTGTGTGTGTGTGTTGTCGGTGTGTGTGTGTGTTGTCGGTGTGTGTGTGTGTGTGTTGTCGGTGTGTGTGTGTGTTGTCGGTGTGTGTGTGTGTGTGTGTGTGTTGTCGGTGTGTGTGTGTGTTGTCGGTGTGTGTGTGTTGTCGGTGTGTGTGTGTGTGTGTTGTCGGTGTGTGTGTGTGTTGTCGGTGTGTGTGTGTGTGTTGTCGGTGTGTGTGTGTGTGTTGTGTGTGTGTGTGTTGTCGGTGTGTGTGTTGTCCGAGTGTGTGTGTGTGTGTGTGTGTGTTGTCGGTGTGTTTGTGTTGTCGGTGTGTGTGTGTGTGTGTTGTCGGTGTGTGTGTTGTCGGTGTGTGTGTGTGTGTTGTAGGTGTGTGTGTGTGTGTTGTCGGTGTGTGTGTGTGTGTGTTGTCGGTGTGTGTGTGTGTGTGTGTGTTGTCGGTGTGTGTGTGTGTGTGTTGTGTGTGTGTGTGTTGTTTGTGTGTGTGTGTGTTGTCGGTGTGTGTGTGTGTGTGTTGTCGGTGTGTGTGTGTGTGTGTGTGTGTGTGTGTGTGTGTGTGTGTGTCTGTGTGTGTGTGTGTTGTCGGTGTGTGTGTGTGTGTTGTCGGTGTGTGTGTGTGTGTGTTGTCAGTGTGTGTGTGTGTGTGTGTTGTCGATGTGTGTGTGTGTGTTGTCGGTGTGTGTGAATTTGTGTGTGTGTGTGTGTGTGTGTGTTGTCGGTGTGTGTGTGTGTGTGTGTTGTCGGTGTGTTTGTGTGTGTGTGTTGTCGGTGTGTGTGTGTGTTGTCGGTGTGTGTGTGTGTTGTCGGTGTGTGTGTGTGTGTGTGTGTGTTGTCGGTGTGTGTTTGTGTTGTCGGTGTGTGTGTGTGTTGTCGGTGTGTGTGTGTGTGTGTGTGTGTTGTCGGTGTGTGTGTGTGTTGTCAGTGTGTGTGTGTGTGTGTGTTGTCGGTGTGTGTGTGTTTATGTGTTGTCAGTGTGTGTGTGTGTGTGTTGTCGGTGTGTGTGTGTTTATGTGTTGTCGGTGTGTGTGTGTGTGTGTTGTCGGTGTGTGTGTGTGTGTTGTCGGTGTGTGTGTGTTGTCGGTGTGTGTGTGTGTGTTGTCGGTGTGTGTGTGTGTGTGTGTGTGTGTGTGTGTGTGTGTGTGTGTGTTGTCGGTGTGTGTGTGTGTTGTCGGTGTGTGTGTGTGTGTTGTCGGTGTGTGTGTGTGTGTTGTCGGTGTGTGTGTTGTCGGTGTGTGTGTTGTCCGTGTGTGTGTGTGTGTGTTGTCGGTGTGTGTGTGTTTATGTGTTGTCGGTGTGTGTGTGTGTGTTGTCTGTGTGTGTGTGTGTGTGTTGTCGGTGTGTGTGTGTGTGTGTTGTCGGTGTGTGTGTGTGTTGTCGGTGTGTGTGTGTGTGTGTGTGTGTTGTCGGTGTGTGTGTGTGTTGTCGGTGTGTGTGTGTTGTCGGTGTGTGTGTGTGTGTGTTGTCGGTGTGTGTGTGTGTTGTCGGTGTGTGTGTGTGTGTTGTCGGTGTGTGTGTGTGTGTTGTGTGTGTGTGTGTTGTCGGTGTGTGTGTTGTCCGAGTGTGTGTGTGTGTGTGTGTGTGTTGTCGGTGTGTTTGTGTTGTCGGTGTGTGTGTGTGTGTGTTGTCGGTGTGTGTGTTGTCGGTGTGTGTGTGTGTGTGTTGTAGGTGTGTGTGTGTGTGTTGTCGGTGTGTGTGTGTGTGTGTTGTCGGTGTGTGTGTGTGTGTGTGTTGTCGGTGTGTGTGTGTGTGTGTTGTGTGTGTGTGTGTTGTTTGTGTGTGTGTGTGTTGTCGGTGTGTGTGTGTGTGTGTTGTCGGTGTGTGTGTGTGTGTGTGTGTGTGTGTGTGTGTTGTCGGTGTGTGTGTGTGTGTGTTGTCAGTGTGTGTGTGTGTGTGTTGTCAGTGTGTGTGTGTGTGTGTGTTGTCGGTGTGTGTGTGTGTTGTCGGTGTGTGTGTGTGTGTGTGTGTGTTGTCGGTGTGTGTGTGTGTTGTCGGTGTGTGTGTGTTGTCGGTGTGTGTGTGTGTGTGTTGTCGGTGTGTGTGTGTGTTGTCGGTGTGTGTGTGTGTGTTGTCGGTGTGTGTGTGTGTGTTGTGTGTGTCTGTGTTGTCGGTGTGTGTGTTGTCCGAGTGTGTGTGTGTGTGTGTGTGTGTTGTCGGTGTGTTTGTGTTGTCGGTGTGTGTGTGTGTGTGTTGTCGGTGTGTGTGTTGTCGGTGTGTGTGTGTGTGTGTTGTAGGTGTGTGTGTGTGTGTTGTCGGTGTGTGTGTGTGTTGTCGGTGTGTGTGTGTGTGTGTGTTGTCGGTGTGTGTGTGTGTGTGTTGTGTGTGTGTGTGTTGTTTGTGTGTGTGTGTGTTGTCGGTGTGTGTGTGTGTGTGTTGTCGGTGTGTGTGTGTGTGTGTGTGTGTGTGTGTGTGTGTGTGTGTGTGTGTGTGTGTGTGTTGTCGGTGTGTGTGTGTGTGTTGTGTGTGTGTGTGTTGTCGATGTGTGTGTTGTCCGAGTGTGTGTGTGTGTGTGTGTGTGTTGTCGGTGTGTGTGTGTTGTCGGTGTGTGTGTGTGTGTGTTGTCGGTGTGTGTGTGTTGTCGATGTGTGTGTGTGTGTTATCGGTGTGTGTGTGTGTGTGTTGTCGGTGTGTGTGTGTGTGTGTTGTCGGTGTGTGTGTGTGTGTTGTCGGTGTGTGTGTGTGTGTGTTGTCGGTGTGTGTGTGTGTGTGTGGTCGGTGTGTTTGTGTGTGTGTGTTGTCGGTGTGTGTGTGTGTGTTGTCGGTGTGTGTGTGTTTATGTGTTGTCGGTGTGTGTGTGTGTGTGTTGTCGGTGTGTGTGTGTGTGTTGTCGGTGTGTGTGTGTTGTCGGTGTGTGTGTGTGTGTTGTCGGTGTGTGTGTGTGTGTGTGTGTGTGTGTGTGTGTGTGTGTGTGTGTTGTCGGTGTGTGTGTGTGTTGTCGGTGTGTGTGTGTGTGTTGTCGGTGTGTGTGTGTGTGTGTGTGTTGTCGGTGTGTGTGTGTGTGTGTTGTGTGTGTGTGTGTTGTTTGTGTGTGTGTGTGTTGTCGGTGTGTGTGTGTGTGTGTTGTCGGTGTGTGTGTGTGTGTGTGTGTGTGTGTGTGTGTGTGTGTGTCTGTGTGTGTGTGTGTTGTCGGTGTGTGTGTGTGTGTTGTCGGTGTGTGTGTGTGTGTGTTGTCAGTGTGTGTGTGTGTGTGTGTTGTCGATGTGTGTGTGTGTGTTGTCGGTGTGTGTGAATTTGTGTGTGTGTGTGTGTGTGTGTGTTGTCGGTGTGTGTGTGTGTGTGTGTTGTCGGTGTGTTTGTGTGTGTGTGTTGTCGGTGTGTGTGTGTGTTGTCGGTGTGTGTGTGTGTTGTCGGTGTGTGTGTGTGTGTGTGTGTGTTGTCGGTGTGTGTTTGTGTTGTCGGTGTGTGTGTGTGTTGTCGGTGTGTGTGTGTGTGTGTGTGTGTTGTCGGTGTGTGTGTGTGTTGTCAGTGTGTGTGTGTGTGTGTGTTGTCGGTGTGTGTGTGTTTATGTGTTGTCAGTGTGTGTGTGTGTGTGTTGTCGGTGTGTGTGTGTTTATGTGTTGTCGGTGTGTGTGTGTGTGTGTTGTCGGTGTGTGTGTGTGTGTTGTCGGTGTGTGTGTGTTGTCGGTGTGTGTGTGTGTGTTGTCGGTGTGTGTGTGTGTGTGTGTGTGTGTGTGTGTGTGTGTGTGTGTGTTGTCGGTGTGTGTGTGTGTTGTCGGTGTGTGTGTGTGTGTTGTCGGTGTGTGTGTGTGTGTTGTCGGTGTGTGTGTTGTCGGTGTGTGTGTTGTCCGTGTGTGTGTGTGTGTGTTGTCGGTGTGTGTGTGTTTATGTGTTGTCGGTGTGTGTGTGTGTGTTGTCTGTGTGTGTGTGTGTGTGTTGTCGGTGTGTGTGTGTGTGTGTTGTCGGTGTGTGTGTGTGTTGTCGGTGTGTGTGTGTGTGTGTGTGTGTTGTCGGTGTGTGTGTGTGTTGTCGGTGTGTGTGTGTTGTCGGTGTGTGTGTGTGTGTGTTGTCGGTGTGTGTGTGTGTTGTCGGTGTGTGTGTGTGTGTTGTCGGTGTGTGTGTGTGTGTTGTGTGTGTGTGTGTTGTCGGTGTGTGTGTTGTCCGAGTGTGTGTGTGTGTGTGTGTGTGTTGTCGGTGTGTTTGTGTTGTCGGTGTGTGTGTGTGTGTGTTGTCGGTGTGTGTGTTGTCGGTGTGTGTGTGTGTGTGTTGTAGGTGTGTGTGTGTGTGTTGTCGGTGTGTGTGTGTGTGTGTTGTCGGTGTGTGTGTGTGTGTGTGTTGTCGGTGTGTGTGTGTGTGTGTTGTGTGTGTGTGTGTTGTTTGTGTGTGTGTGTGTTGTCGGTGTGTGTGTGTGTGTGTTGTCGGTGTGTGTGTGTGTGTGTGTGTGTGTGTGTGTGTTGTCGGTGTGTGTGTGTGTGTGTTGTCAGTGTGTGTGTGTGTGTGTTGTCAGTGTGTGTGTGTGTGTGTGTTGTCGGTGTGTGTGTGTGTTGTCGGTGTGTGTGTGTGTGTGTGTGTGTTGTCGGTGTGTGTGTGTGTTGTCGGTGTGTGTGTGTTGTCGGTGTGTGTGTGTGTGTGTTGTCGGTGTGTGTGTGTGTTGTCGGTGTGTGTGTGTGTGTTGTCGGTGTGTGTGTGTGTGTTGTGTGTGTCTGTGTTGTCGGTGTGTGTGTTGTCCGAGTGTGTGTGTGTGTGTGTGTGTGTTGTCGGTGTGTTTGTGTTGTCGGTGTGTGTGTGTGTGTGTTGTCGGTGTGTGTGTTGTCGGTGTGTGTGTGTGTGTGTTGTAGGTGTGTGTGTGTGTGTTGTCGGTGTGTGTGTGTGTTGTCGGTGTGTGTGTGTGTGTGTGTTGTCGGTGTGTGTGTGTGTGTGTTGTGTGTGTGTGTGTTGTTTGTGTGTGTGTGTGTTGTCGGTGTGTGTGTGTGTGTGTTGTCGGTGTGTGTGTGTGTGTGTGTGTGTGTGTGTGTGTGTGTGTGTGTGTGTGTTGTCGGTGTGTGTGTGTGTGTTGTGTGTGTGTGTGTTGTCGATGTGTGTGTTGTCCGAGTGTGTGTGTGTGTGTGTGTGTGTTGTCGGTGTGTGTGTGTTGTCGGTGTGTGTGTGTGTGTGTTGTCGGTGTGTGTGTGTTATCGGTGTGTGTGTGTGTGTGTTGTCGGTGTGTGTGTGTGTGTGTTGTCGGTGTGTGTGTGTGTGTGTGTGTGTGTGTGTTGTCGGTGTGTGTGTGTGTGTTGTCGGTGTGTGTGTGTGTGTGTGTGTGTGTGTGTGTGTGTGTGTTGTCGGTGTGTGTGTGTGTTGTCGGTGTGTGTGTGTGTGTTGTCGGTGTGTGTGTGTGTGTGTTGTCGGTGTGTGTGTGTGTGTTTTGTCAGTGTGTGTGTGTGTGTGTGTTGTCGGTGTGTGTGTGTGTGTGTTGTCGGTGTGTGTGTGTGTGTTATGTGTGTGTGTGTTGTCGGTGTGTGTGTTGTCCGAGTGTGTGTGTGTGTGTGTTGTCGGTGTGTGTGTTGCTGGTTTTTGTGTGTGTGTGTTGTCGATGTGTGTGTGTGTGTTGTCGGTGTGTGTGTGTGTTGTCGGTGTGTGTTGTCGGTGTGTGTGTGTGTGTGTGTGTGTGTTATCGGTGTGTGTGTGTGTTGTCGGTGTGTGTGTGTGTGTGTGTGTTGTCGGTGTGTGTGTGTGTGTTCTCGGTGTGTGTGTGTGTGTGTTGTCGGTGTGTGTGTGTGTGGTCGGTGTGTTTGTGTGTGTGTGTTGTCGGTGTGTGTGTGTGTGTTGTCGGTGTGTGTGTGTGTGTGTTGTCAGTGTGTGTGTGTGTGTGTGTTGTCGGTGTGTGTGTGTTTATGTGTTGTCAGTGTGTGTGTGTGTGTGTTGTCGGTGTGTGTGTGTTTATGTGTTGTCGGTGTGTGTGTGTGTGTGTTGTCGGTGTGTGTGTGTGTGTTGTCGGTGTGTGTGTGTTGTCGGTGTGTGTGTGTGTGTTGTCGGTGTGTGTGTGTGTGTGTGTGTGTGTGTGTGTGTGTGTTGTCGGTGTGTGTGTGTGTTGTCGGTGTGTGTGTGTGTGTTGTCGGTGTGTGTGTGTGTGTGTTGTCGGTGTGTGTGTTGTCGGTGTGTGTGTTGTCCGTGTGTGTGTGTGTGTGTTGTCGGTGTGTGTGTGTTTATGTGTTGTCGGTGTGTGTGTGTGTGTTGTCGGTGTGTGTGTGTGTTGTCGGTGTGTGTGTGTGTGTGTTGTCGGTGTGTGTGTGTGTTGTCGGTGTGTGTGTGTGTGTGTGTGTGTGTGTGTTGTCGGTGTGTGTGTGTGTTGTCGGTGTGTGTGTGTTGTCGGTGTGTGTGTGTGTGTTGTGTGTGTGTGTGTTGTCGATGTGTGTGTTGTCCGAGTGTGTGTGTGTGTGTGTGTGTGTTGTCGGTGTGTGTGTGTTGTCGGTGTGTGTGTGTGTGTGTTGTCGGTGTGTGTGTGTTGTCGATGTGTGTGTGTGTGTTATCGGTGTGTGTGTGTGTGTGTTGTCGGTGTGTGTGTGTGTGTGTTGTCGGTGTGTGTGTGTGTGTTGTCGGTGTGTGTGTGTGTGTGTTGTCGGTGTGTGTGTGTGTGTGTGGTCGGTGTGTTTGTGTGTGTGTGTTGTCGGTGTGTGTGTGTGTGTTGTCGGTGTGTGTGTGTTTATGTGTTGTCGGTGTGTGTGTGTGTGTGTTGTCGGTGTGTGTGTGTGTGTTGTCGGTGTGTGTGTGTTGTCGGTGTGTGTGTGTGTGTTGTCGGTGTGTGTGTGTGTGTGTGTGTGTGTGTGTGTGTGTGTGTGTGTTGTCGGTGTGTGTGTGTGTTGTCGGTGTGTGTGTGTGTGTTGTCGGTGTGTGTGTGTGTGTGTTGTCGGTGTGTGTGTGTGTGTTTTGTCAGTGTGTGTGTGTGTGTGTGTTGTCGGTGTGTGTGTGTGTGTGTTGTCGGTGTGTGTGTGTGTGTTATGTGTGTGTGTGTTGTCGGTGTGTGTGTTGTCCGAGTGTGTGTGTGTGTGTGTTGTCGGTGTGTGTGTTGCTGGTTTTTGTGTGTGTGTGTTGTCGATGTGTGTGTGTGTGTTGTCGGTGTGTGTGTGTGTTGTCGGTGTGTGTTGTCGGTGTGTGTGTGTATGTGTGTGTGTGTTATCGGTGTGTGTGTGTGTTGTCGGTGTGTGTGTGTGTGTGTGTGTTGTCGGTGTGTGTGTGTGTGTTCTCGGTGTGTGTGTGTGTGTGTTGTCGGTGTGTGTGTGTGTGGTCGGTGTGTTTGTGTGTGTGTGTTGTCGGTGTGTGTGTGTGTGTTGTCGGTGTGTGTGTGTGTGTGTTGTCAGTGTGTGTGTGTGTGTGTGTTGTCGGTGTGTGTGTGTTTATGTGTTGTCAGTGTGTGTGTGTGTGTGTTGTCGGTGTGTGTGTGTTTATGTGTTGTCGGTGTGTGTGTGTGTGTGTTGTCGGTGTGTGTGTGTGTGTTGTCGGTGTGTGTGTGTTGTCGGTGTGTGTGTGTGTGTTGTCGGTGTGTGTGTGTGTGTGTGTGTGTGTGTGTGTGTGTGTGTGTGTGTGTTGTCGGTGTGTGTGTGTGTTGTCGGTGTGTGTGTGTGTGTTGTCGGTGTGTGTGTGTGTGTGTTGTCGGTGTGTGTGTTGTCGGTGTGTGTGTTGTCCGTGTGTGTGTGTGTGTGTTGTCGGTGTGTGTGTGTTTATGTGTTGTCGGTGTGTGTGTGTGTGTTGTCGGTGTGTGTGTGTGTTGTCGGTGTGTGTGTGTGTGTGTTGTCGGTGTGTGTGTGTGTTGTCGGTGTGTGTGTGTGTGTGTGTGTGTTGTCGGTGTGTGTGTGTGTTGTCGGTGTGTGTGTGTTGTCGGTGTGTGTGTGTGTGTGTTGTCGGTGTGTGTGTGTGTTGTCGGTGTGTGTGTGTGTGTTGTCGGTGTGTGTGTGTGTGTTGTGTGTGTGTGTGTTGTCGGTGTGTGTGTTGTCCGAGTGTGTGTGTGTGTGTGTGTGTGTTGTCGGTGTGTTTGTGTTGTCGGTGTGTGTGTGTGTGTGTTGTCGGTGTGTGTGTTGTCGGTGTGTGTGTGTGTGTTGTAGGTGTGTGTGTGTGTGTTGTCGGTGTGTGTGTGTGTGTGTTGTCGGTGTGTGTGTGTGTGTGTGTTGTCGGTGTGTGTGTGTGTGTGTTGTGTGTGTGTGTGTTGTTTGTGTGTGTGTGTGTTGTCGGTGTGTGTGTGTGTGTGTTGTCGGTGTGTGTGTGTGTGTGTGTGTGTGTGTGTGTGTGTGTGTGTGTGTGTCTGTGTGTGTGTGTGTTGTCG
>NW_027675404.1:715000-725000 GCF_965601325.2 Salmo salar
GTGTGTGTTTTTGGTGTGTGTGTGTGTGTGTTGTCGGTGTGTGTGTGTGTTGTCGGTGTGTGTGTGTTGTCGGTGTGTGTGTGTGTTGTCGGTGTGTGTGTGTGTGTGTTGTTGGTGTGTGTGTGTGTGTCTGTTGTCGGTGTGTGTGTGTGTGTTGTCGGTGTGTGTGTGTGTGTGTGTGTTGCCGGTGTGTGTGTGTGTGTGTTGTCGGTGTGTGTGTGTGTTGTGTGTGTGTGTGTGTTGTCGGTGTGTGTGTGTGTGTGTGTGCTGTCGGTGTGTGTGTGTGTGTTGTCGGTGTGTGTGTGTGTTGTCGGTGTGTGTGTGTGCGTGTGTGTGTGTGTTGTCGGTGTGTGTGTGTGTGTGTTGTCGGTGTGTGTGTGTGTGTGTGTGTGTGTGTTGTCGGTGTGTGTGTGTGTGTTGTCGGTGTGTGTGTGTGTGTGTGTGTTGTCGGTGTGTGTGTGTATGTGTTGTCGGTGTGTGTGTGTGTGTTGTCGGTGTGTGTGTGTGTGTTGTCGGTGTGTGTGTGTGTGTGTGTGTTGTCGGTGTGTGTGTGTATGTGTTGTCGGTGTGTGTGTGTGTGTTGTCGGTGTGTGTGTGTGTGTTGTCGGTGTGTGTGTGTGTGTTGTCGGTGTGTGTGTGTGTTGTCGGTGTGTGTGTGTGTTGTCGGTGTGTGTGTGTGTGTGTGTGTGTGTTGTCGGTGTGTGTTTGTGTTGTCGGTGTGTGTGTGTGTTGTCGGTGTGTGTGTGTGTGTGTGTGTGTTGTCGGTGTGTGTGTGTGTTGTCAGTGTGTGTGTGTGTGTGTGTTGTCGGTGTGTGTGTGTTTATGTGTTGTCGGTGTGTGTGTGTGTGTGTTGTCGGTGTGTGTGTGTGTGTGTGTTGTCGGTGTGTGTGTGTGTTGTCGGTGTGTGTGTGTTGTCGGTGTGTGTGTGTGTGTGTGTTGTCGGTGTGTGTGTGTGTGTGTTGTCGGTGTGTGTATGTGTGTGTGTGTGTTGTCAGTGTGTGTGTGTGTGTGTGTTGTCGGTGTGTGTGTGTGTGTTGTCGGTGTGTGTGTGTGTGAATGTTGTCGGTGTGTGTGTGTGTGTTTTTGGTGTGTGTGTGTGTGTGTTGTCGGTGTGTGTGTGTGTTGTCGGTGTGTGTGTGTTGTCGGTGTGTGTGTGTGTTGTCGGTGTGTGTGTGTGTGTGTTGTTGGTGTGTGTGTGTGTGTCTGTTGTCGGTGTGTGTGTGTGTGTTGTCGGTGTGTGTGTGTGTGTGTTGTCGGTGTGTGTGTGTGTGTTGTCGGTGTGTGTGTGTGTTGTCGGTGTGTGTGTGTGTGTGTTCTGTGTGTGTGTGTTGTCGGTGTGTGTGTGTGTTGTCGGTGTGTGTGTGTGTTGTCGGTGTGTGTGTGTGTGTGTGTGTGTGTGTGTGTGTGTGTTGTCGGTGTGTGTGTGTGTTGTCGGTGTGTGTGTGTGTTGTCAGTGTGTGTGTGTGTGTGTTGTCGGTGTGTGTGTGTGTGTGTTGTCAGTGTGTGTGTGTGTGTGTTGTCGGTGTGTGTGTGTGTGTGTTGTTGGTGTGTGTGTGTGTGTGTGTTGTCGGTGTGTGTGTGTTGTCGGTGTGTGTGTGTGTGTGTTGTCGGTGTGTGTGTGTGTGTGTTGTCTGTGTGTGTGTGTGTGTTGTCGGTGTGTGTGTGTTTATGTGTTGTCGGTGTGTGTGTGTGTGTGTTGTCGGTGTGTGTGTGTGTGTGTGTGTGTGTGTGTGTGTGTTGTCGGTGTGTGTGTGTGTTGTCGGTGTGTGTGTGTGTGTTGTCGGTGTGTGTGTGTGTGTGTTGTCGGTGTGTGTGTGTTGTCGGTGTGTGTGTGTGTGTGTTGTCGGTGTGTGTGTGTGTGTTGTCGGTGTGTGTGTGTGTGTGTTGTCGGTGTGTGTGTGTGTGTGTGTGTGTGTGTGTTGTCGGTGTGTGTGTGTGTTGTGTGTGTGTGTGTGTTGTTTGTGTGTGTGTGTGTTGTCGGTGTGTGTGTGTGTGTTGTCGGTGTGTGTGTGTGTGTGTGTGTGTGTGTGTGTGTGTGTGTGTTGTCGGTGTGTGTGTGTGTGTTGTCGGTGTGTGTGTGTGTGTGTTGTCAGTGTTTTTGTGTGTGTGTTGTCGGTGTGTGTGTGTTTATGTGTTGTCGGTGTGTGTGTGTGTGTGTGTGTTTTGTCGATGTGTGGGTGTGTGTTGTCGGTGTGTGTGAATGTGTGTGTGTGTGTGTGTGTGTGTGTGTTGTCGGTGTGTGTTTGTGTTGTCGGTGTGTGTGTGTGTTGTCGGTGTGTGTGTGTGTGTGTGTTGTCGGTGTGTGTGTGTGTTGTCAGTGTGTGTGTGTGTGTGTGTGTGTTGTCGGTGTGTGTGTGTGTGTGTTGTCGGTGTGTGTGTGTGTGTGTTGTCGGTGTGTGTGTGTGTGTGTTGTCGGTGTGTGTGTGTGTTGTCGGTGTGTGTGTGTTGTCGGTGTGTGTGTGTGTGTGTTGTCGGTGTGTGTGTGTGTGTTGTCGGTGTGTGTGTGTTGTCGGTGTGTGTGTGTGTGTGTGTGTTGTCGGTGTATGTGTGTGTGTGTTGTCGGTGTGTGTGTGTGTGTGTTGTCAGTGTGTGTGTGTGTGTGTGTTGTCGGTGTGTGTGTGTGTGTGTGTTGTCGGTGTGTGTGTGTGTGTTTTGGTGTGTGTGTGTGTGTGTTGTCGGTGTGTGTGTGTGTTGTCGGTGTGTGTGTGTTGTCGGTGTGTGTGTGTGTTGTCGGTGTGTGTGTGTGTGTGTTGTTGGTGTGTGTGTGTGTGTCTGTTGTCGGTGTGTGTGTGTGTGTTGTCGGTGTGTGTGTGTGTGTGTGTTGTCGGTGTGTGTGTGTGTGTTGTCGGTGTGTGTGTGTGTGTTGTGTGTGTGTGTGTTGTCGGGGTGTGTGTTTGTGTGTTGTCGGTGTGTGTGTGTGTTGTCGGTGTGTGTGTGTGTGTGTGTGTGTGTGTGTGTTGTCGGTGTGTGTGTGTGTTGTCGGTGTGTGTGTGTGTGTGTTGTCAGTGTGTGTGTGTGTGTGTGTTGTCGGTGTGTGTGTGTGTGTGTTGTCGGTGTGTGTGTGTGTGTTGTCGGTGTGTGTGTGTTGTCGGTGTGTGTGTGTGTGTGTTGTCGGTGTGTGTGTGTGTGTGTTGTCTGTGTGTGTGTGTGTTGTCGGTGTGTGTGTGTTTATGTGTTGTCGGTGTGTGTGTGTGTGTGTTGTCGGTGTGTGTGTGTGTGTGTGTGTGTGTGTGTGTGTGTGTTGTCGGTGTGTGTGTGTGTTGTCGGTGTGTGTGTGTGTGTTGTCGGTGTGTGTGTGTGTGTTGTCGGTGTGTGTGTGTTGTCGGTGTGTGTGTGTGTGTGTTGTCGGTGTGTGTGTGTGTGTTGTCGGTGTGTGTGTGTGTGTGTGTTGTCGGTGTGTGTGTGTGTGTGTGTGTTGTCGGTGTGTGTGTGTGTGTTGTGTGTGTGTGTGTTGTTTGTGTGTGTGTGTGTTGTCGGTGTGTGTGTGTGTGTGTTGTCGGTGTGTGTGTGTGTGTGTGTGTGTGTGTGTGTGTGTGTGTGTGTGTGTGTGTGTGTGTGTGTGTGTTGTAAGTGTGTGTGTGTGTGTTGTCGGTGTGTGTGTGTGTGTGTTGTCAGTGTTTTTGTGTGTGTGTTGTCGGTGTGTGTGTGTTTATGTGTTGTCGGTGTGTGTGTGTGTGTGTGTGTTTTGTCGATGTGTGTGTGTGTGTTGTCGGTGTGTGTGAATGTGTGTGTGTGTGTGTGTGTGTGTGTGTGTTGTCGGTGTGTGTGTGTGTGTGTGTTGTCGGTGTGTTTGTGTGTGTGTGTTGTCGGTGTGTGTGTGTGTTGTCGGTGTGTGTGTGTGTGTTGTCGGTGTGTGTGTGTGTTGTCGGTTTGTGTGTGTGTGTGTGTGTGTTGTCGGTGTGTGTGTGTGTGTGTTGTCGATGTGTGTGTGTGTGTGTTGTCGGTGTGTGTGTGTGTGTGTTGTGTGTGTGTGTGTGTGTGTGTGTGTTGTCGGTGTGTGTGTGTGTGTGTGTTGTCGGTGTGTGTGTGTGTGTGTTGTCGGTGTGTGTGTGTGTGTTGTCAGTGTGTGTGTGTGTGTGTGTTGTCGGTGTGTGTGTGTGTGTGTTGTCGGTGTGTGTGTGTGTGTGTGTTGTCGGTGTGTGTGTGTTGTCGGTGTGTGTGTGTGTGTGTGTTGTCGGTGTGTGTGTGTGTGTGTTGTCTGTGTGTGTGTGTGTGTGTTGTCGGTGTGTGTGTGTTTATGTGTTGTCGGTGTGTGTGTGTGTGTGTTGTCGGTGTGTGTGTGTGTGTGTGTGTGTGTGTGTGTGTGTGTGTGTGTGTGTGTGTGTGTGTTGTCGGTGTGTGTGTTGTCGGTGTGTGTGTGTGTGTGTGTTGTCGGTGTGTGTGTGTGTGTGTTGTCGGTGTGTGTGTGTGTTGTCAGTGTGTGTGTGTGTGTGTTGTCGGTGTGTGTGTGTGTGTGTTGTCGGTGTGTGTGTGTGTGTTGTGTGTGTGTGTGTTGTCGATGTGTGTGTGTGTTGTCGGTGTGTGTGTGTTGTCGGTGTGTGTGTGTGTTGTCGGTGTGTGTGTGTGTGTGTTGTTGGTGTGTGTGTGTGTGTCTGTTGTCGGTGTGTGTGTGTGTGTTGTCGGTGTGTGTGTGTGTGTGTGTTGTCGGTGTGTGTGTGTGTGTTGTCGGTGTGTGTGTGTGTGTTGTGTGTGTGTGTGTTGTCGGGGTGTGTGTTTGTGTGTTGTCGGTGTGTGTGTGTGTTGTCGGTGTGTGTGTGTGTGTGTGTGTGTGTTGTCGGTGTGTGTGTGTGTTGTCGGTGTGTGTGTGTGTGTGTTGTCAGTGTGTGTGTGTGTGTGTGTTGTCGGTGTGTGTGTGTGTGTGTTGTCGGTGTGTGTGTGTGTGTTGTCGGTGTGTATGTGTTGTCGGTGTGTGTGTGTGTGTGTTGTCGGTGTGTGTGTGTGTGTGTTGTCTGTGTGTGTGTGTGTTGTCGGTGTGTGTGTGTTTATGTGTTGTCGGTGTGTGTGTGTGTGTGTTGTCGGTGTGTGTGTGTGTGTGTGTGTGTGTGTGTGTGTGTGTGTGTGTGTGTTGTCGGTGTGTGTGTGTGTTGTCGGTGTGTGTGTGTGTGTTGTCGGTGTGTGTGTGTGTGTTGTCGGTGTGTGTGTGTTGTCGGTGTGTGTGTGTGTGTGTTGTCGGTGTGTGTGTGTGTGTTGTCGGTGTGTGTGTGTGTGTGTTGTTGGTGTGTGTGTATGTGTGTGTGTGTGTTGTCGGTGTGTGTGTGTGTTGTGTGTGTGTGTGTTGTTTGTGTGTGTGTGTGTTGTCGGTGTGTGTGTGTGTGTGTTGTCGGTGTGTGTGTGTGTGTGTGTGTGTGTGTGTGTGTGTGTGTGTGTGTGTGTGTGTTGTTGGTGTGTGTGTGTGTGTCTGTTGTCGGTGTGTGTGTGTGTTGTCGGTGTGTGTGTGTGTGTGTTGTTGGTGTGTGTGTGTGTGTCTGTTGTCGGTGTGTGTGTGTGTGTTGTCGGTGTGTGTGTGTGTGTGTGTTGTCGGTGTGTGTGTGTGTGTTGTCGGTGTGTGTGTGTGTGTTGTGTGTGTGTGTGTTGTCGGGGTGTGTGTTTGTGTGTTGTCGGTGTGTGTGTGTGTTGTCGGTGTGTGTGTGTGTGTGTGTGTGTGTGTGTGTTGTCGGTGTGTGTGTGTGTTGTCGGTGTGTGTGTGTGTGTGTTGTCAGTGTGTGTGTGTGTGTGTGTTGTCGGTGTGTGTGTGTGTGTGTTGTCGGTGTGTGTGTGTGTGTTGTCGGTGTGTGTGTGTTGTCGGTGTGTGTGTGTGTGTGTTGTCGGTGTGTGTGTGTGTGTGTTGTCTGTGTGTGTGTGTGTTGTCGGTGTGTGTGTGTTTATGTGTTGTCGGTGTGTGTGTGTGTGTGTTGTCGGTGTGTGTGTGTGTGTGTGTGTGTGTGTGTGTGTGTGTGTGTTGTCGGTGTGTGTGTGTGTTGTCGGTGTGTGTGTGTGTGTTGTCGGTGTGTGTGTGTGTGTTGTCGGTGTGTGTGTGTGTGTGTTGTCGGTGTGTGTGTGTGTGTTGTCGGTGTGTGTGTGTGTGTGTTGTCGGTGTGTGTGTGTGTGTGTGTGTGTTGTCGGTGTGTGTGTGTGTGTTGTGTGTGTGTGTGTTGTTTGTGTGTGTGTGTTGTCGGTGTGTGTGTGTGTGTGTTGTCGGTGTGTGTGTGTGTGTGTGTGTGTGTGTGTGTGTGTGTGTGTGTGTGTGTGTGTGTGTTGTCGGTGTGTGTGTGTGTGTTGTCGGTGTGTGTGTGTGTGTGTTGTCAGTGTTTTTGTGTGTGTGTTGTCGGTGTGTGTGTGTTTATGTGTTGTCGGTGTGTGTGTGTGTGTGTGTGTTTTGTCGATGTGTGTGTGTGTGTTGTCGGTGTGTGTGAATGTGTGTGTGTGTGTGTGTGTGTGTGTGTTGTCGGTGTGTGTGTGTGTGTGTGTTGTCGGTGTGTTTGTGTGTGTGTGTTGTCGGTGTGTGTGTGTGTTGTCGGTGTGTGTGTGTGTGTTGTCGGTGTGTGTGTGTGTTGTCGGTTTGTGTGTGTGTGTGTGTGTGTTGTCGGTGTGTGTGTGTGTGTGTTGTCGATGTGTGTGTGTGTGTGTTGTCGGTGTGTGTGTGTGTGTTGTGTGTGTGTGTGTGTGTGTGTTGTCGGTGTGTGTGTGTGTGTGTGTTGTCGGTGTGTGTGTGTGTGTGTTGTCGGTGTGTGTGTGTGTGTTGTCAGTGTGTGTGTGTGTGTGTGTTGTCGGTGTGTGTGTGTGTGTGTTGTCGGTGTGTGTGTGTGTGTGTGTTGTCGGTGTGTGTGTGTGTTGTCGGTGTGTGTGTGTGTGTGTGTTGTCGGTGTGTGTGTGTGTGTGTTGTCTGTGTGTGTGTGTGTGTTGTCGGTGTGTGTGTGTTTATGTGTTGTCGGTGTGTGTGTGTGTGTGTTGTCGGTGTGTGTGTGTGTGTGTTGTGTGTGTGTGTGTGTGTGTGTGTGTGTGTGTGTTGTCGGTGTGTGTGTTGTCGGTGTGTGTGTGTGTGTGTTGTCTGTGTGTGTGTGTGTGTTGTCGGTGTGTGTGTGTTTATGTGTTGTCGGTGTGTGTGTGTGTGTGTTGTCGGTGTGTGTGTGTGTGTGTGTGTGTGTGTGTGTGTGTGTGTGTGTGTGTGTGTTGTCGGTGTGTGTGTTGTCGGTGTGTGTGTGTGTGTGTGTTGTCGGTGTGTGTGTGTGTGTGTTGTCGGTGTGTGTGTGTGTTGTCAGTGTGTGTGTGTGTGTGTGTTGTCGGTGTGTGTGTGTGTGTGTTGTCGGTGTGTGTGTGTGTGTTGTGTGTGTGTGTGTTGTCGATGTGTGTGTGTGTTGTCGGTGTGTGTGTGTTGTCGGTGTGTGTGTGTGTTGTCGGTGTGTGTGTGTGTGTGTTGTTGGTGTGTGTGTGTGTGTCTGTTGTCGGTGTGTGTGTGTGTGTTGTCGGTGTGTGTGTGTGTGTGTGTGTTGTCGGTGTGTGTGTGTGTGTTGTCGGTGTGTGTGTGTGTGTTGTGTGTGTGTGTGTTGTCGGGGTGTGTGTTTGTGTGTTGTCGGTGTGTGTGTGTGTTGTCGGTGTGTGTGTGTGTGTGTGTGTGTGTGTGTGTGTGTTGTCGGTGTGTGTGTGTGTTGTCGGTGTGTGTGTGTGTGTGTTGTCAGTGTGTGTGTGTGTGTGTGTTGTCGGTGTGTGTGTGTGTGTGTTGTCGGTGTGTGTGTGTGTGTTGTCGGTGTGTGTGTGTTGTCGGTGTGTGTGTGTGTGTGTTGTCGGTGTGTGTGTGTGTGTGTTGTCTGTGTGTGTGTGTGTTGTCGGTGTGTGTGTGTTTATGTGTTGTCGGTGTGTGTGTGTGTGTGTTGTCGGTGTGTGTGTGTGTGTGTGTGTGTGTGTGTGTGTGTGTGTGTTGTCGGTGTGTGTGTGTGTTGTCGGTGTGTGTGTGTGTGTTGTCGGTGTGTGTGTGTGTGTTGTCGGTGTGTGTGTGTTGTCGGTGTGTGTGTGTGTGTGTTGTCGGTGTGTGTGTGTGTGTTGTCGGTGTGTGTGTGTGTGTGTTGTCGGTGTGTGTGTGTGTGTGTGTGTGTGTTGTCGGTGTGTGTGTGTGTGTGTTGTGTGTGTGTGTGTTGTTTGTGTGTGTGTGTGTTGTCGGTGTGTGTGTGTGTGTGTTGTCGGTGTGTGTGTGTGTGTGTGTGTGTGTGTGTGTGTGTGTGTGTGTGTGTGTGTGTGTGTGTGTGTGTGTGTTGTCGGTGTGTGTGTGTGTTGTCGGTGTGTGTGTGTGTGTGTTGTCAGTGTTTTTGTGTGTGTGTTGTCGGTGTGTGTGTGTTTATGTGTTGTCGGTGTGTGTGTGTGTGTGTGTGTTTTGTCGATGTGTGTGTGTGTGTTGTCGGTGTGTGTGAATGTGTGTGTGTGTGTGTGTGTGTGTGTGTGTTGTCGGTGTGTGTGTGTGTGTGTGTTGTCGGTGTGTTTGTGTGTGTGTGTTGTCGGTGTGTGTGTGTGTTGTCGGTGTGTGTGTGTGTGTTGTCGGTGTGTGTGTGTGTTGTCGGTTTGTGTGTGTGTGTGTGTGTGTTGTCGGTGTGTGTGTGTGTGTTGTCGATGTGTGTGTGTGTGTGTTGTCGGTGTGTGTGTGTGTGTTGTGTGTGTGTGTGTGTGTGTGTTGTCGGTGTGTGTGTGTGTGTGTGTTGTCGGTGTGTGTGTGTGTGTGTTGTCGGTGTGTGTATGTGTGTTGTCAGTGTGTGTGTGTGTGTGTGTTGTCGGTGTGTGTGTGTGTGTGTTGTCGGTGTGTGTGTGTGTGTGTGTTGTCGGTGTGTGTGTGTTGTCGGTGTGTGTGTGTGTGTGTGTTGTCGGTGTGTGTGTGTGTGTGTTGTCTGTGTGTGTGTGTGTGTTGTCGGTGTGTGTGTGTTTATGTGTTGTCGGTGTGTGTGTGTGTGTGTTGTCGGTGTGTGTGTGTGTGTGTGTGTGTGTGTGTGTGTGTGTGTGTGTGTGTGTGTGTGTGTTGTCGGTGTGTGTGTTGTCGGTGTGTGTGTGTGTGTTGTCGGTGTGTGTGTGTGTGTGTTGTCGGTGTGTGTGTGTGTTGTCAGTGTGTGTGTGTGTGTGTTGTCGGTGTGTGTGTGTGTGTGTTGTCGGTGTGTGTGTGTGTGTTGTGTGTGTGTGTGTTGTCGATGTGTGTGTTGTCCGAGTGTGTGTGTGTGTGTGTGTGTGTTGTCGGTGTGTGTGTGTTGTCGGTGTGTGTGTGTGTGTGTTGTCGGTGTGTGTGTGTGTTTGTGTGTTGTCGGTGTGTGTGTGTTGTCGGTGTGTGTGTGTGTGTGTTGTCGGTGTGTGTGTGTGTGTTGTCGGTGTGTGTGTGTGTGTGTTGTGTGTGTGTGTGTTGTTTGTGTGTGTGTGTGTTGTCGGTGTGTGTGTGTTGTCGGTGTGTGTGTGTGTGTGTGTGTGTGTGTGTGTGTGTGTGTGTGTGTGTGTGTTGTCGGTGTGTGTGTGTGTGTTGTCGGTGTGTGTGTGTGTGTGTTGTCAGTGTTTTTGTGTGTGTGTTGTCGGTGTGTGTGTGTTTATGTGTTGTCGGTGTGTGTGTGTGTGTGTTTTGTCGATGTGTGTGTGTGTGTTGTCGGTGTGTGTGAATGTGTGTGTGTGTGTGTGTGTGTGTGTGTGTGTGTGTTGTCGGTGTGTGTGTGTGTGTGTGTTGTCGGTGTGTTTGTGTGTGTGTGTTGTCGGTGTGTGTGTGTGTTGTCGGTGTGTGTGTGTGTGTTGTCGGTGTGTGTGTGTGTTGTCGGTTTGTGTGTGTGTGTGTGTGTGTTGTCGGTGTGTGTGTGTGTGTGTTGTCGATGTGTGTGTGTGTGTGTTGTCGGTGTGTGTGTGTGTGTTGTGTGTGTGTGTGTGTGTGTGTGTTGTCGGTGTGTGTGTGTGTGTGTGTGTGTTGTCGGTGTGTGTGTGTGTGTGTGTTGTCGGTGTGTGTGTGTGTGTTGTCAGTGTGTGTGTGTGTGTGTGTTGTCGGTGTGTGTGTGTGTGTGTTGTCGGTGTGTGT
>NW_027675404.1:727500-730000 GCF_965601325.2 Salmo salar
GTGTGTGTTGTCGGTGTGTGTGTGTGTGTGTGTTGTCGGTGTGTGTGTGTGTGTGTTGTGTGTGTGTGTGTTGTTTGTGTGTGTGTGTGTTGTCGGTGTGTGTGTGTTGTCGGTTGTGTGTGTGTGTGTGTGTGTGTGTGTGTGTGTGTGTGTGTGTGTGTGTGTGTTGTCGGTGTGTGTGTGTGTGTGTTGTCGGTGTGTGTGTGTGTGTTGCCGGTGTGTGTGTGTGTGTTGTCGGTGTGTGTGTGTGTGTGTGTTGTCGGTGTGTGTGTGTGTGTGTGTGTGTGTTGTCGGTGTGTGTGTGTGTGTTGTCGGTGTGTGTATGTGTGTGTTGTCGGTGTGTGTGTGTGTTGTCGGTGTGTGTGTGTGTGTGTGTTGTCGGTGTGTGTGTGTGTTTGTTGTCGGTGTGTGTGTGTGTGTGTGTGTGTGTGTTGTCGGTGTGTGTGTGTGTGTTGTCGGTGTGTGTGTGTGTGTGTGTGTGTTGTCGGGTATGTGTGTGTGTGTTGTCGGTGTGTGTGTGTTGTCGGTGTGTGTGTGTGTTGTCGGTGTGTGTGTGTGTGTGTTGTTGGTGTGTGTGTGTGTCTGTTGTCGGTGTGTGTGTGTGTGTTGTCGGTGTGTGTGTGTGTGTGTTGTCGGTGTGTGTGTGTGTGTTGTCGGTGTGTGTGTGTTGTCGGTGTGTGTGTGTGTGTGTTGTCGGTGTGTGTGTGTGTTGTCAGTGTGTGTGTGTGTGTGTTGTCGGTGTGTGTGTGTGTGTGTTGTCGGTGTGTGTGTGTGTGTTGTGTGTGTGTGTGTTGTCGATGTGTGTGTTGTCCGAGTGTGTGTGTGTGTGTGTGTTGTCGGTGTGTGTGTGTTGTCGGTGTGTGTGTGTGTGTGTTGTCGGTGTGTGTGTGTGTGTGTGTGTTGTCGGTGTGTGTGTGTTGTCGGTGTGTGTTGTGTGTGTTGTCGGTGTGTGTGTGTGTGTTGTCGTGTGTGTGTGTGTGTGTTGTCGGTGTGTGTGTGTTGTGTGTGTGTGTGTGTGTGTGTGTGTTGTCGGTGTGTGTGTGTGTGTGTTGTCGATGTGTGTGTGTGTGTGTTGTCGGTGTGTGTGTGTGTGTTGTGTGTGTGTGTGTGTGTGTGTTGTCGGTGTGTGTGTGTGTGTGTGTTGTCGGTGTGTTTGTGTGTGTGTGTTGTCGGTGTGTGTGTGTGTGTGTGTTGTCGGTGTGTGTGTGTGTGTGTGTGTGTGTGTTGTCGGTGTGTGTGTGTGTGTTGTCGGTGTGTGTGTGTGTGTGTTGTCGGTGTGTGTGTGTGTGTTGTCGGGGTGTGTGTGTGTGTGTTGTCGGTGTGTGTGTGTGTGTGTTGTCGGTGTGTGTGTGTGTGTGTTGTGTGTGTGTGTTGTTTGTGTGTGTGTGTGTTGTCGGTGTGTGTGTGTGTGTGTTGTCGGTTTGTGTGTGTGTGTGTGTGGTGTGTGTGTGTGTGTGTGTGTGTGTGTGTGTGTGTGTGTTGTCGGTGTGTGTGTGTGTGTGTGTTGTCGGTGTGTGTGTGTGTGTTGTCGGTGTGTGTGTGTGTGTGTTGTCGGTGTGTGTGTGTGTGTGTTGTCGGTGTGTGTGTGTGTTGTCGGTGTGTGTGTGTGTGTGTTGTCGGGTGTGTGTGTGTGTGTGTGTTGTCGGTGTGTGTGTGTGTGTGTTGTGTGTGTGTGTGTTGTTTGTGTGTGTGTGTGTTGTCGGTGTGTGTGTGTGTGTGTTGTCGGTGTGTGTGTGTGTGTGTGTGTGTGTGTGTGTGTGTGTGTGTGTGTGTGTGTGTGTGTGTTGTCGGTGTGTGTGTGTGTGTGTGTGTGTTGTCGGTGTGTGTGTGTGTGTTGCCGGTGTGTGTGTGTGTGTTGTCGGTGTGTGTGTGTGTGTGTTGTCGGTGTGTGTGTGTGTGTGTTGTCGGTGTGTGTGTGTGTGTGTGTTGTCGGTGTGTGTGTGTGTGTTGTCGGTGTGTGTATGTGTGTGTTGTCGGTGTGTGTGTGTGTTGTCGGTGTGTGTGTGTGTGTGTGTTGTCGGTGTGTGTGTGTGTGTGTTGTCGGTGTGTGTGTGTGTGTGTGTGTGTTGTCGGTGTGTGTGTGTGTGTTGTCGGTGTGTGTGTGTGTGTGTGTGTTGTCGGTGTGTGTGTGTGTGTGTTGTCGGTGTGTGTGTGTGTGTTGTCGGTGTGTGTGTGTGTGTTGTCGGTGTGTGTGTGTGTGTTGTCGGTGTGTGTGTGTGTTGTCGGTGTGTGTGTGTGTTGTCGGTGTGTGTGTGTGTGTGTGTGTTGTCGGTGTGTGTTTGTGTTGTCGGTGTGTGTGTGTGTTGTCGGTGTGTGTGTGTGTGTGTGTGTTGTCGGTGTGTGTGTGTGTTGTCAGTGTGTGTGTGTGTGTGTTGTCGGTGTGTGTGTTGTGTGTTGTCGGTGTGTGTGTGTGTGTTGTCGGTGTGTGTGTGTGTGTGTGTTGTCGGTGTGTGTGTGTGTGTTGTGTGTGTGTGTGTTGTCGGTGTGTGTGTGTGTGTTG
>NW_027675404.1:742500-747500 GCF_965601325.2 Salmo salar
TGTGTGTGTGTGTGTTGTCGTGTGTGTGTGTGTGTGTTGTCGGTGTGTGTGTGTGGTGTGTGTGTGTGTGTGTGTGTGTGTTGTCGGTGTGTGTGTGTTGTCGGTGTGTGTGTGTGTGTGTTGTCGGTGTGTGTGTGTGTGTGTGTGTTGTCGGTGTGTGTGTGTGTGTGTGTGTGTGTGTGTGTTGTCGGTGTGTGTGTGTGTGTTGTCGGTGTGTGTGTGTGTGTGTTGTCGGTGTGTGTGTGTGTGTGTTGTCGGTGTGTGTGTGTGTGTTGTCGGTGTGTGTGTGTGTGTGTTGTCGGTGTGTGTGTGTGTGTGTGTTGTCGGTGTGTGTGTGTGTGTGTTGTGTGTGTGTGTGTTGTTTGTGTGTGTGTGTGTTGTCGGTGTGTGTGTGTGTGTCGGTGTGTGT
This sequence comes from Salmo salar, assembly GCF_965601325.2. Lineage (NCBI taxonomy): Eukaryota > Metazoa > Chordata > Actinopteri > Salmoniformes > Salmonidae > Salmo > Salmo salar. The sequence goes on from NW_027675404.1 coordinate 742,910, forward strand.
GTGTGTGTGTGTGTGTGTGTGTGTGTGTGTGTGTGTGTGTGTGTGTGTTGTCGGTGTGTGTGTGTGTGTGTTGTCGGTGTGTGTGTGTGTGTTGTCGGTGTGTGTGTGTGTGTTGTCGGTGTGTGTGTGTGTGTGTGTTGTCGGTGTGTGTGTGTGTGTGTGTGTGTTGTCGGTGTGTGTGTGTGTGTTGTCGGTGTGTGTGTGTGTGTGTTGTCGGTGTGTGTGTGTGTTGTCGGTGTGTGTGTGTGTGTGTGTTGTCGGTGTGTGTGTGTGTGTGTTGTCGGTGTGTGTGTGTGTGTGTGTGTGTGTGTCGGTGTGTGTGTGTGTGTTGTCGTGTGTGTGTGTGTGTGTGTGTGTTGTCGGGTGTGTGTGTGTGTGTTGTCGGTGTGTGTGTGTTGTCGGTGTGTGTGTGTGTTGTCGGTGTGTGTGTGTGTGTGTTGTCGGTGTGTGTGTGTGTGTGTTGTCGGTGTGTGTGTGTGTGTTGTCGGTGTGTGTGTGTGTGTGTTGTCGGTGTGTGTGTGTGTGTTGTCGGTGTGTGTGTGTTGTCGGTGTGTGTGTGTGTGTGTGTGTGTGTGTGTTGTCGGTGTGTGTGTGTGTGTGTGTTGTCGGTGTGTGTGTGTGTTGTCGTGTGTGTGTGTGTGTGTGTGTGTGTGTGTTGTCGGTGTGTGTGTGTGTTGTCGGTGTGTGTGTGTGTGTGTTGTCGGTGTGTGTGTGTGTGTGTTGTCGGTGTGTGTGTGTGTGTGTGTTGTCGGTGTGTGTGTGTGTGTGTGTGTCGGTGTGTGTGTGTTGTCGGTGTGTGTGTGTGTGTGTTGTCGGTGTGTGTGTGTGTGTGTTGTCGTGTGTGTGTGTGTGTGTGTTGTCGGTGTGTGTGTGTGTTGTGTTGTCGGTGTGTGTGTGTGTGTGTTGTCGGTGTGTGTGTGTGTGTGTTGTCGGTGTGTGTGTGTGTTGTCGGTGTGTGTGTGTGTGTTGTCGGTGTGTGTGTGTGTTGTCGGTGTGTGTGTGTGTTGTCGTGTGTGTGTGTGTGTGTTGTCGGTGTGTGTGTGTGTGTGTTGTCGGTGTGTGTGTGTGTGTTGTGTGTGTGTGTGTGTGTGTGTGTGTTGTCGGTGTGTGTGTGTGTGTGTGTTGTGGTGTGTGTGTGTTGTCGGTGTGTGTGTGTGTGTGTGTTGTCGGTGTGTGTGTGTGTGTTGTCGGTGTGTGTGTGTTGTCGGTGTGTGTGTGTGTGTGTTGTCGGTGTGTGTGTGTGTGTTGTCGTGTGTGTGTGTGTGTGTTGTCGGTGTGTGTGTGTTGTGTGTTGTCGGTGTGTGTGTGTGTGTGTTGTCGGTGTGTGTGTGTGTGTGTGTGTGTGTGTGTGTGTGTGTGTGTGTCGTGTGTGTGTGTGTTGTCGGTGTGTGTGTGTGTGTTGTCGGTGTGTGTGTGTGTGTGTTGTCGTGTGTGTGTGTGTGTGTGTGTTGTCGGTGTGTGTGTGTTGTCGGTGTGTGTGTGTGTGTGTTGTCGGTGTGTGTGTGTGTGTTGTCGTGTGTGTGTGTGTGTGTTGTCGGTGTGTGTGTGTTTGTGTGTTGTCGGTGTGTGTGTGTGTGTGTTGTCGGTGTGTGTGTGTGTGTGTGTGTGTGTGTGTGTGTGTGTCGGTGTGTGTGTGTGTTGTCGGTGTGTGTGTGTGTGTTGTCGGTGTGTGTGTGTGTGTGTGTTGTCGGTGTGTGTGTGTGTGTGTTGTCGGTGTGTGTGTGTGTGTGTGTGTGTGTGTGTGTGTGTGTGTGTGTGTGTGTGTTGTCGGTGTGTGTGTGTGTTGTCGGTGTGTGTGTGTGTGTTGTCGGTGTGTGTGTGTGTGTGTTGTCGGTGTGTGTGTGTGTTGTCGTGTGTGTGTGTGTGTGTTGTCGGTGTGTGTGTGTGTGTGTTGTCGGTGTGTGTGTGTGTGTTGTGTGTGTGTGTGTTGTCGTGTGTGTGTTGTCGGTGTGTGTGTGTGTGTGTGTTGTCGGTGTGTGTGTGTTGTCGGTGTGTGTGTGTGTGTGTTGTCGGTGTGTGTGTGTGTGTGTGTGTGTGTCGGTGTGTGTGTGTTGTCGGTGTGTGTGTGTGTGTGTTGTCGGTGTGTGTGTGTGTGTTGTCGTGTGTGTGTGTGTGTGTTGTCGGTGTGTGTGTGTGTGTGTGTGTGTGTGTGTGTGTGTGTGTTGTCGGTGTGTGTGTGTGTGTGTTGTCGTGTGTGTGTGTGTGTGTTGTCGGTGTGTGTGTGTGTGTTGTGTGTGTGTGTGTGTGTGTGTTGTCGGTGTGTGTGTGTGTGTGTGTTGTCGGTGTGTTTGTGTGTGTGTGTTGTCGGTGTGTGTGTGTGTGTGTGTTGTCGGTGTGTGTGTGTGTGTGTGTGTGTGTGTTGTCGGTGTGTGTGTGTGTGTTGTCGGTGTGTGTGTGTGTGTGTTGTCGGTGTGTGTGTGTGTGTTGTCGGTGTGTGTGTGTGTGTTGTCGGTGTGTGTGTGTGTGTGTTGTCGGTGTGTGTGTGTGTGTGTTGTCGGTGTGTGTGTGTGTGTGTTGTGTGTGTGTGTGTGTTTGTGTGTGTGTGTGTTGTCGGTGTGTGTGTGTGTGTGTTGTCGGTGTGTGTGTGTGTGTGTGTGTGGTGTGTGTGTGTGTGTGTGTGTGTGTGTGTGTTGTCGGTGTGTGTGTGTGTGTGTGTTGTCGGTGTGTGTGTGTGTGTTGTCGGTGTGTGTGTGTGTGTGTTGTCGGTGTGTGTGTGTGTGTGTTGTCGGTGTGTGTGTGTGTTGTCGGTGTGTGTGTGTGTGTGTTGTCGGTGTGTGTGTGTGTGTGTGTGTTGTCGGTGTGTGTGTGTGTGTGTGTGTGTGTGTGTGTGTTGTTTGTGTGTGTGTGTGTTGTCGGTGTGTGTGTGTGTGTGTTGTCGGTGTGTGTGTGTGTGTGTGTGTGTGTGTGTGTGTGTGTGTGTGTGGTGTGTGTGTGTGTGTTGTCGGTGTGTGTGTGTGTGTGTGTGTGTCGGTGTGTGTGTGTGTGTTGTCGTGTGTGTGTGTGTGTTGTCGGTGTGTGTGTGTGTGTGTTGTCGGTGTGTGTGTGTGTGTGTTGTCGGTGTGTGTGTGTGTGTGTTGTCGGTGTGTGTGTGTGTGTTGTCGGTGTGTGTGTGTGTGTGTTGTCGGTGTGTGTGTGTGTTGTCGGTGTGTGTGTGTGTGTGTGTTGTCGGTGTGTGTGTGTGTGTGTTGTCGGTGTGTGTGTGTGTGTGTGTGTGTTGTCGGTGTGTGTGTGTGTGTTGTCGGTGTGTGTGTGTGTGTGTGTGTCGGTGTGTGTGTGTGTGTGTTGTCGGTGTGTGTGTGTGTGTTGTCGTGTGTGTGTGTGTGTGTTGTCGGTGTGTGTGTGTGTGTTGTCGGTGTGTGTGTGTGTTGTCGTGTGTGTGTGTGTGTTGTCGGTGTGTGTGTGTGTGTGTGTGTTGTCGGTGTGTGTGTGTGTTGTCGGTGTGTGTGTGTGTGTTGTCGGTGTGTGTGTGTGTGTGTGTGTTGTCGGTGTGTGTGTGTGTTGTCGTGTGTGTGTGTGTGTGTTGTCGGTGTGTGTGTTGTGTGTTGTCGGTGTGTGTGTGTGTGTTGTCGGTGTGTGTGTGTGTGTGTGTTGTCGGTGTGTGTGTGTGTGTGTGTGTGTGTGTGTGTTGTCGGTGTGTGTGTGTGTGTTGTCGGTGTGTGTGTGTGTGTGTTGTCGGTGTGTGTGTGTGTGTGTGTGTTGTCGGTGTGTGTGTGTGTGTGTGTGTGTGTGTGTGTTGTGTGTGTGTGTGTGTGTTGTCGGTGTGTGTGTGTGTGTGTGTTGTCGGTGTGTGTGTGTGTGTGTGTGTGTGTGTGTGTGTTGTCGGTGTGTGTGTGTGTGTGTTGTCGGTGTGTGTGTGTGTGTGTTGTCGGTGTGTGTGTGTGTGTTGTCGGTGTGTGTGTGTGTGTTGTCGGTGTGTGTGTGTGTTGTCGGTGTGTGTGTGTGTGTTGTCGGTGTGTGTGTGTGTGTGTTGTCGGTGTGTGTGTGTGTTGTCGGTGTGTGTGTGTGTGTGTGTGTCGGTGTGTGTGTGTGTGTGTGTCGGTGTGTGTGTGTGTGTTGTCGGTGTGTGTGTGTGTGTGTTGTCGGTGTGTGTGTGTGTGTGTTGTCGGTGTGTGTGTGTGTGTTGTGGTGTGTGTGTGTGTGTGTTGTCGGTGTGTGTGTGTGTGTGTGTTGTCGGTGTGTGTGTGTGTGTGTTGTCGGTGTGTGTGTGTGTGTTGTCGGTGTGTGTGTGTGTGTGTGTGTGTGTGTGTGTGTTGTCGTGTGTGTGTGTGTGTTGTCGGTGTGTGTGTGTGTGTGTTGTCGGTGTGTGTGTGTGTGTGTTGTCGGTGTGTGTGTGTGTGTTGTCGGTGTGTGTGTGTGTGTGTTGTCGGTGTGTGTGTGTGTTGTCGGTGTGTGTGTGTGTGTGTTGTGTGTGTGTGTGTGTGTGTGTGTGTGTGTGTGTTGTCGGTGTGTGTGTGTGTGTGTTGTCGGTGTGTGTGTGTGTGTGTGTGTGTGTGTGTGTGTGTGTGTGTGTGTGTGTGTGTGTGTTGTCGGTGTGTGTGTGTGTGTGTGTTGTCGGTGTGTGTGTGTGTGTTGTCGGTGTGTGTGTGTGTGT
>NW_027675404.1:775000-777500 GCF_965601325.2 Salmo salar
GTGTGTGTTGTCGGTGTGTGTGTGTGTGTTGTCGGTGTGTGTGTGTGTGTTGTCGGTGTGTGTGTGTGTGTTGTCGGTGTGTGTGTGTGTTGTCGGTGTGTGTGTGTGTTGTCGGTGTGTGTGTGTGTGTGTGTGTTGTCGGTGTGTGTTTGTGTTGTCGGTGTGTGTGTGTGTTGTCGGTGTGTGTGCGTGTGTGTGTGTTGTCGGTGTGTGTGTGTGTGTGTTGTCAGTGTGTGTGTGTGTGTGTGTGTGTTGTCGGTGTGTGTGTGTTTATGTGTTGTCGGTGTGTGTGTGTGTTGTCGGTGTGTGTGTGTGTGTGTGTTGTCGGTGTGTGTGTGTGTGTTGTGTGTGTGTGTGTTGTCGGTGTGTGTGTGTTGTCGGTGTGTGTGTGTGTGTGTTGTCGGTGTGTGTGTGTGTGTGTGTGTTGTCGGTGTGTGTGTGTGTGTGTGTGTGTGTGTGTGTGTTGTCGGTGTGTGTGTGTGTGTGTGTGTGTTGTCGGTGTGTGTGTGTGTGTGTGTGTTGTCGGTGTGTGTGTGTGTGTGTTGTGTGAGTGTGTGTTGTTTGTGTGTGTGTGTGTTGTCGGTGTGTGTGTGTGTGTTGTCGGTTTGTGTGTGTGTGTGTGTGTGTGTGTGTGTGTGTGTGTGTGTGTGTGTGTTGTCGGTGTGTGTGTGTGTGTGTGTTGTCGGTGTGTGTGTGTGTGTTGTCGGTTTGTGTGTGTGTGTGTGTGTGTGTGTGTGTGTGTGTGTGTGTGTGTGTGTGTGTTGTCGGTGTGTGTGTGTGTGTGTGTGTGTGTGTTGTCGGTGTGTGTGTGTGTGTTGTCGGTGTGTGTGTGTGTGTGTTGTCGGTGTGTGTGTGTGTTGTCGGTGTGTGTGTGTGTGTTGTCGGTGTGTGTGTGTGTGTGTTGTCGGAGTGTGTGTGTGTGTGTGTGTTGTCGGTGTGTGTGTTTGTGTGTTGTGTGTGTGTGTGTTGTTTGTGTGTGTGTGTGTTGTCGGTGTGTGTGTGTGTGTGTTGTCGGTTTGTGTGTGTGTGTGTGTGTGTGTGTGTGTGTGTGTGTGTGTGTGTGTTGTCGGTGTGTGTGTGTGTGTGTGTGTGTGTGTTGTCGGTGTGTGTGTGTGTGTTGCCGGTGTGTGTGTGTGTGTTGTCGGTGTGTGTGTGTGTGTGTTGTCGGTGTGTGTGTGTGTGTGTTGTCGGTGTGTGTGTGTGTGTGTGTGTGTGTGTGTGTGTTGTCGGTGTGTGTGTGTGTGTTGTCGGTGTGTGTAAGTGTGTGTTGTCGGTGTGTGTGTGTGTTGTCGGTGTGTGTGTGTGTGTGTGTTGTCGGTGTGTGTGTGTGTGTGTTGTCGGTGTGTGTGTGTGTGTGTGTGTGTGTGTTGTCGGTGTGTGTGTGTGTGTTGTCGGTGTGTGTGTGTGTGTGTGTGTTGTCGGTGTGTGTGTGTGTGTGTTGTCGGTGTGTGTGTGTGTGTTGTCGGTGTGTGTGTGTGTGTTGTCGGTGTGTGTGTGTGTGTGTGTGTGTGTGTGTGTGTGTGTGTGTGTGTGTGTGTTGTCGGTGTGTGTGTGTGTGTGTGTTGTCGGTGTGTGTGTGTGTGTTGTCGGTTTGTGTGTGTGTGTGTGTGTGTGTGTGTGTGTGTGTGTGTGTGTGTGTGTGTGTTGTCGGTGTGTGTGTGTGTGTGTGTGTGTTGTCGGTGTGTGTGTGTGTGTTGTCGGTGTGTGTGTGTGTGTGTTGTCGGTGTGTGTGTGTGTTGTCGGTGTGTGTGTGTGTGTTGTCGGTGTGTGTGTGTGTGTGTTGTCGGAGTGTGTGTGTGTGTGTGTGTTGTCGGTGTGTGTGTTTGTGTGTTGTGTGTGTGTGTGTTGTTTGTGTGTGTGTGTGTTGTCGGTGTGTGTGTGTGTGTGTTGTCGGTTTGTGTGTGTGTGTGTGTGTGTGTGTGTGTGTGTGTGTGTGTGTGTGTGTTGTCGGTGTGTGTGTGTGTGTGTGTGTGTGTGTTGTCGGTGTGTGTGTGTGTGTTGCCGGTGTGTGTGTGTGTGTTGTCGGTGTGTGTGTGTGTGTGTTGTCGGTGTGTGTGTGTGTGTGTTGTCGGTGTGTGTGTGTGTGTGTGTGTGTGTGTGTGTGTGTTGTCGGTGTGTGTGTGTGTGTTGTCGGTGTGTGTAAGTGTGTGTTGTCGGTGTGTGTGTGTGTTGTCGGTGTGTGTGTGTGTGTGTGTTGTCGGTGTGTGTGTGTGTGTGTTGTCGGTGTGTGTGTGTGTGTGTGTGTGTGTGTTGTCGGTGTGTGTGTGTGTGTTGTCGGTGTGTGTGTGTGTGTGTGTGTTGTCGGTGTGTGTGTGTGTGTGTTGTCGGTGTGTGTGTGTGTGTTGTCGGTGTGTGTGTGTGTGTTGTCGGTGTGTGTGTGTGTGTTGTCGGTGTGTGTGTGTGTTGTCGGTGTGTGTGTGTGTTGTCGGTGTGTGTGTGTGTGTGTGTGTTGTCGGTGTGTGTTTGTGTTGTCGGTGTGTGTGTGTGTTGTCGGTGTGTG